>NW_027526407.1:74218129-74409733 GCF_048455015.1 Haemaphysalis longicornis
GTGCGGATATCTTGCTCGGCTTTCTCTGGTGCGTAGCCGTCGTTTCTATCGCTTCGATTGCTTCTCCAGGTGGCACTGTCGCAGTGTTCTCTCCGATTGTCCGTGTTTTCGCATCTGTACCCTGCTTGGTCTTTTCTGACCGCACTGACGTCTCTGCTCTCCTGCTCGTGTCTTCCACTTGCGGCTCTTTATGCGGGGAACTGTACTTTTTCTCGGTTCCGTCCACTCCTCCTACTACCGTTTGCGGGGTCGAATGGTCGATGCTGTTGGGAGGGTCCGGCGTCTCCGCGGTTCCTTTGCTCCTACCATCATCGGCGGTGGCGACTCTGGTCAATCGCAAGCTGTCGGTAACCGACTCATCTTCGCGAGTGTTAGTGGCACAGCTAGATTCGAGTATGCTAGCCTTGCGTACTGTCTGTCCAGCACCCGTGGCTAGGTTGTCGGCGCCTAAACGACCCGTCGAAATCTCGCTGCCTTTCGACGCTGCCTTCGGTTTACCGGTGTTCGGCGCGCTGGGCTTGAGGGGAATGTCACCCCGTACTGGCTGGTCGACATCGGTGTCACTCTTTTTTGCTTTCCTTCTTGCTCGAGGTGTTGGTGGTCCTGTTGTCGTCGTCGTGGCTGCTTCGGGCGGCGCTTGGGACGACGGTGCCATGATGTACGGCACGTCTGCAATTGGAGATAATAAGTGATCTTGCGTGCTGCGTGGTGCAAGCTCCCTTAGCACACTATCGATCATTTCCAGTTCGGCCAGGGAACGTCTCTCCGATACGGCTGAAATCTTCGCAGTGGGAGTGCGGCTGTGTCGTTTAGCTGGTACAGGTGGTTCGGTCGTAACCTTCTGCGGGGAAGAACTGGCCGTGGGCTGGTTGGTAGCTGTTTCCATCTGCTTTTCGGGAATACCAGCTTCTCTAGGGGGTGTTCTCGATGGAATCGCGCCAGGTGTCGTCGACGGGTCGCGACGGGATTGCACCAGGCCACCTCGCCTCGCATGTACAGAGCTCGCTCCGGATTTCTCTTGCAACTCCCGTGAACCTGTCACCAAAAGGGTGCCGTCGACTGCCTTCTCCACGGGTTGCGCATCGATCGTCTTGACCTGCCGATTAGACGCCATGCTAATTATCGAATGCCTAGAAGGTTGTTTTAAGAGAGTGCGTTTTCGGTGAGTTGGAGCGGGAGCACTGGAATCCGCTCCTTTTTCGGTATTGTCCCGATCAGTACTCTGCTGTCTTCTGCGAGGAGACCTGGGAGCAGGACTTGCGCTGTGCTGTCTCGAGAACTTCCGGTCGTGATCCGACTCTGGTCCTTTGCTGTGCCGGGTTGCGGGCACTGGATGCCTCGGGACAGAGCTACGCCGAGTGGAGTGGTCGGAGTCGGGCTGCGACCGTCGGTGTAGCGTTTGGGGAGCCTTCTTCGGAGAATCCATTGGTGCCTTGAGTAGTTTGCTAGCGGAATCGCGGCGAGGCCAGTCGGAGGCGGCGGGAGCAGGCGCGAGTGTGCGCGCACGCGAACCGACTTCTTCTTCCTCTTCCTTTCCTTCTTCCTCTTCTTCTGGTGCTTGCAAGCGCTGCACAACACTCGTTAGACGCTTTTTAACACGAAAGTGATTTATGCCGGGGTACACAAACCTCGCCGAGGTCATATCCGTCACGGAAATGACATCACCAGAAAAAGTTCCATTGGCGCGGCGGCGCTAGGTTTCGAGCCCACGATCACTCAGGCCGCAACGGGAGGTGTGAAACGCTCTACGGACTGAGCCATGAAGTCATGCCCGGGTAGCTGTATGAACGCACCTTATGTCCTTCACTCTTAACTTCTCCATTCAGACGGTGCTGCCGTCTAGGAGAGGTCAAGCAAAGTAGTGCGTCATGATGCTAATGACCGCCGATAGTTGGCGCCTCGATAGGGCAGCGTGTAGCAGCGGAAGCTGCTGTATTTACCCGTCCCCCGCCTATGTGGAACGCCGCTCAGCTTGTGGAACGCAGCCGCCGCGTTCCATTCGCTGAGCTCGTCGCAACACAAACAGCTGGCGTACACGACACGGAGCAGGACCAATGTGGTCGTACCTTTGCCTAAGCGACCCGACAGCAGGACGTCGCTCGCCAAGCACATCCACAAGACTGCTGCCGACCCGCAACTCATGCTCATTTCGCTGTAGCGTACTGTGACTTCACCAAACGATGCGCTGACAACCCGTTCGATTTCGCTCGCGGGGTTTGTGAGCGCCTGGGGTTTCAATCGTATTTATGCAATGTTCCGGCGCGTGTAATCCAGTCTCCAATGTTGATGCGTCTAACGGTGCCATAAAGACGAAATATAAAAAGCGATGTACAAGTTTATATCTATGCACAATAAACATTCAAATGCTCCTGTGAAGGCAGATGTCATTTTCGTGTGTTATCTATTCCTATGTAAGAAGGATTAACCACATTTTTCACTCCTAGGGGCATTCCTTCAAAGTATTCAACGACAGTGTAAATTTCCCTGTCGTTTTTACGGTCCTGGCGTTAAGTATTCTTGCGGTTGGAAAGAAATGTAAGCATAAGTTGACCCCATACATTTAAACCAGGCTTCGTCTGCGTCGTATCCGACAGATGTCAAGCCAAACAGCCGAAAACGCAAAGACAAAAAAAAAATTACACCATCTTCCCGTAGGGGAACCCTGAGTAGTATGCGAAGCAGCCATGGGGTCGACTGAAGTTCCCATTAGTTTTCAGTTGGTCGTTTCCGTTGACGTTCAGCTTCGCGTGTCTTCGTTGTATCAGTAGCTTCTTGACGTAGTTTGAATGAGCGAAGGACATAAGGCGCGGTCGTAGCACATGCTCCCGTCTCGGTTTCTAGCGCAGTGGGAAGAGCTCCACGTACCTCCCGTTGCGGCCAGAGAGTCGTGGGATCGAAACGAGCACCGCCTAACTACTATTTCTTTTTGTAGTGGACTGCGCTGACGTCAGCCCAAACGCTGTCGGGGCTGAAGAGACGCGCATGCGTAGTAGAGCGCGGACGGCGGACAACGACAACGAGGGAGGGAGGGACACAGCCTCGAGCATGAGATGCTTCGAATCTAAAAAAGTAAGGAATTTGAGTTCAAAAGTAAATTGCTTAAATTTTGCTGTGGATGTTGAAATCGAACGGAGGGCCTTCTGAATGCGAGACGAGCAGTGGGACGTGTTGCCTCTAACGTACACAAGGTTTACGAGTTTTTCTGGATATATGTATTCCTCCAAAATAACCGTGACACGGCTAAAATACGTTTCTGGCGGGGCATGACGAACGTTCAGAATTCTTTGAAGCCGCGAGCTTGGTCAGTGGGAATCACATGGCCAATAATGTTCACGCAGTCCTCATGCCGAAAACGAGAAAAATGAAGAAAATCCGCATTTATTTCGCAACAATGCAAATATATATATATATATATATATATATATATATATATATATATATATATATATATATATATATATATATATAATTGTATTCAAGCTTTTCTTTCTGCTTCAGGTCGCTCGCTTGAACTGCTCAAGGGTACTAATTAATGGGTAATTCGGGTCTTTATCATAACGAAGTTTCATTTTACGGCCTCTGTCTTTCTGGAAATAAATTAATATTTTGAGGTCCTCACACATTTCAACAAGTGAGTTAGCCCTTTCCCACCTCCATTTGTGGGTACGCGCCACAAACGTTGAGGGCATCATCATCATCATCATCATTTCGCCGTTTCGTTGATAAATCCCAATTATCAACGAATAGAAGATAAGAGTAACGTTTAGGGCTAGCAAACAAGCATCAGAAGACAAACCAGAGTGGAGGACACCATAGTAGCTCAAATTATAATTATAATATAAGAGGAAGCAGTGGACCGGTTGTACACGCAATTCGGTTAACCGCTAGACCATCAGAATGACAGAGCGGCGACATAAATACGGGTCCAGAAGTAGAGGAGGACCATTCAGCCGATTAAGATGTGCGATCAGAAACTTCGGAAGCAAAGCATCGACTAGGGCACCAGAGGACAGGAACTGCTGAAGGAACATGTGACAGGTCTACTCTTTGCATTGGCCAAAAACGGGAAGATCACGACCATCATCATCATCATCATCATCATCATCTCGGTTGATGCGAAAGCGGTCTATCTGCAAAGAAATGCGATCGGCGTATTTATAGTATGTATACAGACATGGACACATTAAATGCGAACACGAAGATTTGCAGAACACGCAAATTTGAAAAAATATCGTACGTGGAGGTCCAACAAGTTGCACGCTACAAGTTGGTATATCTGGATAGCTGCATTTCCACGCTTTATTACTGCAATTAAGCCACCCGCTCATTTACTTTCACGGATAGGAACCTCGCTATTCCTGTATTCCAGTTCCTATTTTCGGGATCGCGTTTCATTTGTTCGTGACTGCGCATGGCGGCCATCACAGAGCCCGCGCCGGCTACACGCCCGTCTCTCCCTTCTTCTTCTTCTCCATTTGGTAAAGGACGTACCCATTGAGGGGGATTGGCCAAGGCTTGAGGTTCGTCTAATTATTAAAAAATATTTTTATGATGGATATTAGAAGGAAATAATGGATATGATGGATATTAGAATAAAAACACATACGCTCCTTGGGGGCGGGGCCAGGTCAATGATTGCACGAATGAGCTAGCATAAAAGCCTTCCGGTAGCCATGATGTATTCGTGAAGGAGGAAGTGAATTTTGTTTGCCAAGACTGCAGCTAGCACCGAATAAAAGAAGAACTGAAGTTTTTAACTCAAGTGTAAGGCGTTCGAATTGGACAGTAAGGTAACGTTTTCCTTGCGCTGCGTGAAAGCCTCTCCCTTGTTCCTCGTCGTCGTCGTCGTCGTCGTCGATGTTGTGCCATGGCGCCATGGGTCATTGTCAGACATGTCTGGTGACGTCATCGTGGGGGATTAGGTGCGCACGCCGAGACGTGAACGCCGGCGTGTTTCTCAGCTTGCTGGCACTCCTGGCTTGACAGCTTGTTCAATGGTTATTTCGGCATTTTACAGTCAACAACATTCTCGGTGAAGGCTCGCACGCCATTTATGCGTATTAGCGCCCCAGTTACGTTGGCCAATCCCCTTGAACATGACCCCGCCGTTTCTCGAGAAACCACGCACGCACTGCAGCGCCACCACCACCGCCACCACCTCGAGCCGTCCACGCGCCATCAGAATTCGAAGAAGCCGACGCGCAAAAGCGTCTGTCTCTGTTCGCCATGTCCATGGAAGCCCTGAATCCGCAACAGCAGCCCAGTCCCGAACCCGGCGCGGACAGAGGACGGGGCGATGGAGACCGCCAACCCCGGGTAGCCGTGCTCGCGTCAAGGCGCAACTTGTTGGACCATGAGGACGAGGAAGGGCCACGACCCGACGGGGTGAGCCTGATCGTCTCTGTCGGGGCTACCATGCACAGATCGTCTTGGCCATTTCGCGCTTATGACAGAAAAGGAGTTATACCTTGAGAAAAACAAGCGAATTTATTTGAATTTATTGCATCAAAAGAGACCCTAAGCTGTCAGCTCTACAGTAGCGGATAGCTTGGAATCAAGGGGAGACTAAGGCTGAGCGCACGGCATCATGAAGTCCGCAGGCCAAGGCTAAGCGCAAGACCGCATTTGTGCAGCATCGGTTAGTAGTCCGTTTCTGCTAACTTAATTCGGCATGGTAATGCCTTCAACTTCCGTACAGAAACCCTTGGTTGAAATCCTAGCCACTTCACACTTCTATTTATTTCTACAATTACCAGCATTTTCTGAAGCAATTAATTATATTTCGTAGCCTCAGACTGGCTACTGGCCCCGCCTCTTCATGCTTACATAAATCTTTGGTCATCCTTTCGGAGGGCTAAACAATCTATTCATTCAATATCAAGATATTGGGATTATTTCAGCGTGACTTATCGGCCTACCTATTACGTATGCTTCCAGGCACCCGAGAGGCCCTTCGGACGAGTCGTGAGGCGCGCCCTCGTGGTGTTGAAGGCTGCGCGGAAATTCGCCGCCTTCTTCAGTGTCATCCTGGCCGCCGCCATGATGATCAAGTTCCTCACCATAGCCGACCAGAGCTTGGCCTCCCGCCACGGCCACGTGTTCGTGCGCAAGAACCGCCTGCTGTCCACACTCCGCGCGGTCTGCGACACCCACGCGTGCCAGGAGTACGCCTGGGAACTCCAGTCCTCCCTGGACGTCGGCTGCAACCCTTGCCACAGCCTGTACGGCTTCGTGTGCGGACGCTGGCGCCGGGGGGCCGCCGTAATGTCCATGAGGAAGGCGGCCGAAGCCAGTATGCTGCGGCAGGTTTTGCAGTCGGTGATGGCGGTGAACGCCTCCGAGGTCGACTCTGGCTCCAGTACCACCGAAAAGGTCGCTGCCCTGGTCCATTCCTGCCTGTACGCACAGCGCTACCCGGAAGAGCTGGCCGCTTTCCTCAGAGCACGGCGCATCCTGCCGTACCGCCCACTAAATGCCAATGACATCCTCGACATTCTGGTAGATCTGTCCGCCAACTGGGGAATCGACCTCTGGTTCCAGATACGCATTGGCCTGCGGAGTAACGGAACACCTGCCGTGTACCTCGGCAGAAGCCAGACTCTCTCCCATTGGGCTGCGACTGTGCAAAGAATTCGAAATACGAGGGAGTTCAGGAAGAACATACAAAGGACACTGAAAATGCTAGGCCTACCTCGAGAACAGCAGAAGGAAGCGGCATCGCGCGTTACCTCGCTGGAAAATCTCGTCACCGGAGCCCTGGGAAACTCTACGGCCAATAAGGAGCCGCCGCTCGTTGTCAGCCTCGAAACGATGGCCGTGCTACTCACGCCTTCGGTGCCCACCGCGTCATGGCTCCACGCTCTCCGCTCCGTCCAGCCGCCAGGAGTGAACATGACGCGGGACGTGCCGGTCTACGTCAACCATCCGAGTGTTCTACAAGCCACCAGTCAGTTGCTGGATCTGGGCGCCCGGTTGCAGGACGCCGTGGCAGAACACATCGCCTACCGCACCATACTCGAGCTGGGATGGATGGTCGACGACCGGAACCCTCGTCACCGGTTGCTTGATTCCACGCCGGACGCCGCGGCCATAAAATGTTTGCGCCAGGTGAAGGACATGGTGGGAACTGCCTGGTTCAGCTTATTCTCTACCTCCCATGACGATAGAAGACTCGCGCAGAGCATTCTAGCAGTGCTGCGGCCTACCTTGCAGCTACCGGCAGAAATCGTTGCGCCGTCAGAGTCTTCAGTTCCGGCTGACGTCCTGCCTCCGCTACAGGCTTCCTTCTTCGCCAACTGGGTCGCCTACAAGGAAGCGCGCTATGAGCTCCTTTCCTCGGGCCTGTACAACATTCTCGGCGCCGACGGCGTCGCAGACGTCGCCTGGAACCACGAGCTCAACCTGACTGTCGAGGCCATGATCTTTTCCTACCCGTTTTTCCACTCTGACCTCCACCCGGTAATCAACTACGCGGGTGCGGGTAGGCTCCTGGCGCGAGCCGTGCTAGGCCTCACCGCATCAAACGCCTCGGCGATGGCTCTGGAGGCGGCGGCAGTGAGGGGAGCTCAGCGCGCCCTCGACGAGAGCGGCAAAGCACGGACGGGCCCCGGCGCCGCTGTCTTGAACAGCTCGTCCGTGGATGAACTCTTCTTCATGGCGTCGTGCTACACCATGTGCTCCACGGACGACGCCAACGAGACTGCGCGGCTAATGTGTGACGAGCCCGTAATGAAGCTGCAGTCGTTCATGGCTGCCTTCAAGTGCTCCTTTCCTCATGGCTTGACCCGCAGGAAAGATTTAAACTCCACTCGCCGCTCTTCATGATGGCGCCACCGACTACTGTGGTGCCTTATGTGGATGTTTTTTGCGCCGTAAACGCCCACTGCAGCGACGCATAACGTCGGCAGACGTTTTTTACAGCTCGGGTTACTTCAGAGCGGTTCGTTTGCGTGCGTTAGCTCTAGTTGATATACGGTTGGCAGTTGACAACGTACAGTTACGAAGGTTTTTGTTTCTCTTGGTCTGGAAACATTGATTGTTGTCTTTCGACACTTTTTAGCGTAAATTGGGTTTTTCATTGCGTAACAAATAATTTTTGTCGCCGTACTCTCGCGGTTACTTATATATTATTTGTCGCCGTGCTCTCGCCGTTACTTATATAATTATTTGTCGCCGTGTTCTCGCCGTTACTTATATAATTTTTTGTCGCCGTGCTCTCGCCGTTACTTATATAAATTTTTGTCGCCGTTACTTATATACATTTTTTGTGTGTGATCAAATCATTGTAATTGATATGTATTCAGCTCTTCCGCATGTGTAATGTACCTTTCCCCCCTATCCTCCTGCTTGGTCATTACATGGCTGCAGTATGCACTAAATAAAAGTAATACATTAGCTGTAGTTGATATACGACTAAACATTTGACAACATACAATTATCCCACCTGTTATCTGTATAGCCCCGCTTTGGCGGGTTACCAGCCGCGTTTTCAATGTTCTATGATATTTATGCTGTTTGCGGGTTTTACCGGGTGTTTTGGGCATTGGTAAATGGGTGTGGTTTAAATTCTAAGACGCCACACATAGCCAATGCTGCTTAGGCTCAGGTTTAGGAACTAAATGTATAAAAAGTCTGTTAACGTTTATCGATTCACCCTTACCGAGGCGGCAGTCGCTTATCAGGAGCTATGGAGTGGCGGTACACGTTAACACCGTCGCAAGGCATTATTCTTCTATTACTGGAGAGCTTTGGTAAGACAAGCAAATAGCCTGGAACGATAGGGGCCTACCTTTATTGCACGGTCTCTTGCGGTGAAAAGGGCTCAAGCGTAAAAGCTACGGACGAATATGAGAGCGCTGACGTTACCGATCCTTACCTCCCTTGAGAGGACCAAGAGACCACTCTATTCTAACGTGTCTCTGCAGCCCCATCTACTAAAAATCTTGATGGGGTCCACTGCTGCACGTGCAAACAAAATTAAAAAAAATCCCGCGCCAACTCCGCTAGCGTGAAACCTGGGAAGGGACGAAGCATGCAGTGTATAAGTGTATTCTTGGCGCCTTGGCGTTTTTGCCAACGGAGATGAAACCGTTGGGGAGTAGAGGTATACTGCAATGCTGTAAAAGTCTCCACTAAGCACTCTAGCACGAGGCGTAATTAAGTGTCCCGGTGTTTTTTTTTTTTTTTTAGTACGCGTTACGAAGCGCTCCAGCTCGAGGCGTAAACAAATGTCCCGGTATTTTGGTACCGTGACTACATGAGACGACGGTTACGACGACGACGTTAGACGCCGACAGCCCGAGCCTCTAAAAGGCTTCGCCCCTAAAAAACGTAAACACCACGCAGGATAGCTCCTGATGCCCTCATCACCAGGATAGTGCGCACGATAACTCTATACAAGAAAGTCGTCCGAGCGACGGAGGGTTGTAAGTGCGGGAAATAAATATGGGCGCCGGAAATAATTCGTTCACGACAGAGTGTGCGTAGATGGCCTCCACGCTAATAAGTCTTTTAGGGCTCAATTAGGGAAGCTTCCAATTTAGCAATGCACAAATAAAGGCCTGTCATTATGATGACGATGCTTATTATGATGTTGACGACTATAACACATTACGGGAAATTAGCACAACGACGCCGATATGTGCCGCACAAGAAATACTCGGTGCGTATAGAACGGGTGTAGGCTTTGCACCGGCTGTTGCACTATAAATTTCCTTTAAAGCTGGATGTTTGGACGGCCGCACCATTTCTCACCCCCTGTTTTTTTTTTTTTTTTTTGTGTGGGTGTGTGTGTGTGTGTGTCTGATATACGCATTACTCTGCCGTTCTCAAAGCACGCTCACAAGGACTGCCTAATGGAAAAACAAGAACACGTGTAAACGAAATGACTCATAATGTCCGAATCTCGGCGCATTTGACCGCAAATCCGGCATTCCCGTCGTTTGACTCGCCCCCCGATGCGGATCCCAGAGCAGACAATCGGGACGGCGACGGACACATCCGCTTAGCCCTCCGGAAGGCTGGCGACTGGCACCGTGCACGCAACAAGACGGAATAAAAGAAAATAAGATAAATACGCGAAGGCAGTCGCACTCGCACAAAAGCAATTAAAAATAACAGAGAGAGAGAGAGAGAGAGAGAGAGAGAGAGAGAGAGAGAGAGAGAGAGAGAGTTGGTGGAGGAACCAACCGTCCTCTTGGGGCATGAAATAGAAGTTGTTTGAGGACACGCTACAGTTACCCTCATAGCGTTTGCCTCATTGCATCTAACTCACACACAAACACTTACAGCTTGCACAACAGAGAAAAACGAACAAAACAAGACAAACAAGCAGTCAAATTGCATAAAAGCATGCAATAAGGCGGGTCGTAGCCGCTGACAAGAGCCAACAGCTCAGCATAAAGAGACCACGATGTGCAGAAAACGGATTTGTTCGCGGAACACGTATGAGGATCGCTTGTGTGTTTCAAACGCGCACCTGCGATCGGGGGGGAGTGCATTAGCGCTACGAACGCGCTACCTGTCTCCGCGTCCATTCAGCGGCGGAACGCGATCCGGTTTGGGGGCGCTGCAGCCGCTGAATAATTGAACGTTTACCGTGAGGGGCTCGCTCCACTCTGCCGCCACCACCACGTCATTGAACCCGAAAGGAACAGTTCCGATGGGGGGAGTTTGCGCGCAGAGCGATGGACACAAAATGTGTTACCTGTTCTTCACCCCTGCCGCCGCGCCAAACGTTTAAATCAGAGATGGCAAAATTACTTGTAAAAAGTAATTAAATTGCATTACTCATTGCTTCCCTAGAATTTTCTGAAATGCAATTAAATTACATTACAAAATACAGGTGACCAAAAGTAATGACATTGCATTACTATTACTTTTCAAAAGTAATGAAGTTACTTTGAAATTACTTCGAAACGCATGAAAAGGAAACAAAGAGTTGTTTCCTTCGCGTTCGTAGAGTTCCAATTCCCAGAGACTCTCTGGGCATTGGAACTCTATTTGGTCAACTTTTTTTGGTCACATTTTTATGCCATAAGAGAAGCGGACAGCCTATATCGTAGTCAAAAGTAATTGGGAAAGTAAAGAGTAATTTCTATGAAATTACTGGCCTGAAGTAATTCATTACATTACTAAATCACCAACACTCAAAAGTAATTCATTACATTACTCATTACAGCAGAAAGTAATTTAATTACTGTAATTTAATTACTGCCAAGTCTGATTTAAATATGATCCTTAGCCAACTGGCAAGGTTATTCTTTCTTCTGCGCTGTGATTGCCACTGCAGAAGCTGAGAAGGAGAACTTACAACCGAGAACCTTCTGCATGGTACGACCTGGCGCATGCGACAGGATGAGCGTACGAGCATACTGCGCATGCGCGGGCGCCAGGCACAGAAGTCTGCACGGTCGGCTTTGCAACGTTCCTTAGTCGTTGCATACGCCGTGCGCATATTATTTTACGCTGAAAAAAAAAAGTCGTCGAGGGCAATTTTTAATGAGTCCGTTTAGTATGCCATGTCGTGATAGGCCGGCGCTATTTCGGTTAGATGTGCACCACTGCCAACGGACGCCAATGGTTCTTACGGAATGCAACATTTAGGCAAGGTGCTATTAAAACCAAACGTTGTTTGCAAAGATATTAATGAATACTTTATTGCGAACTCGGTTAGAGCAACCAGGAGTACATGGACGGGAAAGAAGCTTAACTAACAGCAGCTGCTGAGTAATGTTACTTCTTCGCTTTGCTGCGGCCGCAATAACAACGAACCGAAGTTTACAGCTATATATTGTTCTCTTCAATCGACCGAACACCTCCTCGATCAGTTCATCAATCCTTATTTGAACGCGGATAGCTCATTCAAGAACGCTTAAAATTCTAAAATTTTTAAAGCGAAGCTTCCTTGGTCTTTCTGATGGCGGTGTCGTTACCTAAAATGCACTGCAGGGAAGTCAACGTTACACAATGGGAGGGCACACGCGAATGATCATGACGATGATGACACAAGAAAGAAACGCTTCCCGTGGTCAGAATTGAACCTGGGTCGCTTGGGTTACGAAGCCAACATCTATCCCATTCCGTCATTCGGACAGTCGAAGCAGTTTGGATTTTAAAGCGAATCTGAACACTCCGTTTCGAACGACGATGATTGGTGGAGGCGCGAGGGGGGTGCTACGCTTTCTCGCGAGGTGTTCGTTTGCTGTCGTCCGAGTTTGAACTTCGACTCGGAAGCAGTTTGCCCTTTGATCGTTGACGCTTGGACTTCGATTGCAGCGGCTTTGACTTTGGCACTTCGACATTTGATTTTCGCGCGCAAGAAAGCTTCGCGTTTCAACCATCAGCGTCGTCAGACGGAGGGGATCGAAATTTGTTCGTCTTCTACTCTCGAAGTCGCTGGCCGGAACACAAAACAAGAAAGAACGTAAGCTCACCCCCCACGGCGAGTGAATTAATTTAATTGGCGCGCAGACACTTCCTGCCGCTGCCGAAACTTCTGAAACGACAAAACTTTCAACTTTTGAAGCTACTACTCTCCAGACTACAAAACTCAGCTCTGAAGTGTTACTTCCTGTAACAACACCATATATCCCACAATATATATATATATATATATATATATATATATATATATATATATATATATATATATATATATATATATATATATATATATATATATATATATATATATATATATATATATATATATATATATATATATATATATCCCACAAAAATAAAGGTTTTTAGGGGTGTGCTAGGACGCATGTCATCGTTCTCTGACCCATCAAAACTAACAGACGGACTTTAAGGTGACCCGCTTAACCAGCGGCCGGCCAACGGAGGCGGCAGAAAAGCTCGTCTTTCCGCCTATGACGTCACAGGCTCCGCCCCTTTACTCCGACCAATCAGCGGAGCATGTGTGATCCGTGCCGGCAGAGGCAGCTGAGCATATACCCTCGCTCACCCCTCCCTCCCGTCTCGGGTGCTCTTTCCTATTTTTCGGGTCTTTTTTTATTACGGATTGTTTTAGGCAGCTCGCTCTACATTTTTACGCGTACACGTTATTCACTTGCGTTTCCACGATGGTTCGGTGATCGCCGCGTCGAGCGAAAGCGCGTGGCAGTTTATTCAGCGGACAGGTGCACCACGCGGTAACACTGGCGATGTCGCAGGCTCGGCACGGATGCGGCAGCAGCATGGGAGTCCGGCGACATCGCGACGTTGAGTAGCCCCCCGCATTGAGGTAAGGCATGTTCCGATGTTGCAGTGGCCTGGAAGTTCACACGTTCAAGTTTTTGCTAATAACACAAGCGAAACACCCGTAGTTTCAAAGCATTTTGTGACAAACTAGCGGAAGTATACCGGCGATGCCCGGAGTGGTCATATAACAATGGTTGCAAGACACGTTCGGTAATCCAATGAATGGTGTAAACAGGCGCGAATGCGGATTCATGCCGTTAGGGGGGCTTCTTGGAGAAGACTGTAAAATGACTTTGTAGACATTGCTAAGCATTTCATAAATGAGCAACGACCAGACTGATATTCGATGCGGCTGCGAGATAATCGAGAATTTCAGAAATAAACGTTCTAGCCTTTTTTTTCAGCAAAAATGCGTACCTGAAGAGGAGCGAAGCGTGCAGTGTATTCTTGGCGCCTTGGCGTTTTTGCCAACGGAGATGAAACCATAGGGGGGTAGAGGTATACAGCTTTGCTGCAAAAGTCTCTTGTCTTTAAAGCACGAAGCACTTCGGCGCGAGGCGTAAACGAGTGTCCCGGTGTTTTTTTTTTTTTTTTTTTTTGAGCACGCGTTACGTTCTAGCACGAGGCGTAAATGAGTGAGCCGGTGTTTTAGTACCGTGACTACGTGAGACGGCGGTTACGACGACGACGGCATGAGACGCCGATAGGCTGAGCACCTAAGGGGCCAGCCAGCCCCTAAAACATCACAAGGTACTACGAATCGTTAGTCTGAACACGTCGCCACTGTAATTGGAACCTAGAGACCCTTAACACTAGCACTAGCACGACGGCAGCTTAGCTGCGCTATTTTTAGGGAAACTTTAGGGAATTAAATGAGATATCTTTCGGTTTAGCGAGATTAGAACAACAGGCGAGGGTATTAAGGTGTTGCATAGCGGGCATATTCTGTGCTACCGAGGGCACCGAGCAGAGAAACCTTGGGCAGGATTCTTTTTCAATAAAGATAAGGCAGGGGGATATGGGGGAATTTTTCAGCATTAACGAGATCGTCGTAGCCGTTAGGATCAACCTAAACAGGATGCGCGAGCTAAAGGTATACGCACAAGCCTACGCCCCAACTTATAGGTACTCGAAGAAGTCGAATCAGCAATGAATAAGGCAAACATTCAATACACGATAGTAATGCGAAATTTTAACGGCAAGAATTTCAGTTCCCGTCCACTCTGTGAAGAAGTATGACCACCGAATTTGTGGTGCGTGATGTTGGAGTCGCCTTAGCGCCTAACAGGCATATAATGTTTTCCCGGATAGTTCTGGTAAAACAACAGTTACAGCCGTTTTCTGTAACCATACTCCCACCTTATATGGCCATGCATTGTCAACAGACAGTAATTCTGTAACGTTTAAAACTTTCCTGTGAGCTAACTAAAGAAAAGTAAACGAAACGGCGCAATAGTAAAGTGGTCTTAGCGGCTAGTTGACATGTAATTTGGAAACGCTGCAGCTTACAAAGACAAAGCTCACGCCGAACTCCTTAGAGCGAGCTTCACCTCTAAACACGCATGCATTGCTGGAAAGATATATTCCCGACGTCAACATAACCCGTTTTATATCAAAATATGAAGGCCCTAGGACCTTGTTTCAATTATTTTGAGTAACGGTCGATGTCAAGCGACTGCCGGAATCGGGCGGCGCAGCGAGATAACGGACCCAAGTAGAGCCTGGTGTACCGTCGTCAGGGGGTCACGCTGAGGCTTCGAAAACCGCGCGGTTTAAACAGTCATAACCGTTCGAACCTCGTCAACCGGTGGCGCTTGTCATACATCTCCCCGTTGTTGAGCGCAAAGAAAACAACAGGTACATTTCAGGCAAAATTTGTGTATAACCGGCAGCCCCCGCGTTCATTTAGTTAGGAACGCTCGTTGGGTTGGTTTTTACGATGGTAAGAGAAAAAAGCGGCCGCGCCAGAAAGAAATGGCGCGTTCGAAATGACGGAGAAAGGCTCCAGCATACGAAAATAAAGCAAGCACAAAAAGAACAAAACTTCCACTGGCGCAATTTCAGGCAGGAGGGGGAGATAGAGAGAAAGAGAGAGAATTAACTTTTATGAATCCCAATCCGACTCCGTGTGTGGAGGCAGACTAGTGGGGAGACTCCTTAGTCCAGGAGTCCCTCGCTCTGGCTGGCAGTCCGGGTCCGTCTCGCCAGGTTAAGCTGGCAGCCGGGTTCAGAGCTGGACAGCTGCGCCGCCCACTGTGAAGGGGAGGGGTGGGGATTGGGAGGGATGTCGGGTGTGTGGGAGCATTCCCAGACTGCGTGATAAAGAGTACCCCTTTCGGGGCAAAACCTGCACTGTGGCGAGTGAGAGGTGGGGAAGATCAAATGCCAAAGTGTATTGTGAGGGAAGGTCCGGGTTTGGTGATGACGGAGAGTGATTTCATCAGCTTTTTGTTAGAGACGGGTGAGGTGGACGGAAAGCGCAACGAGACAGCTTGTAGTGTGATGGTAAACTTTCAATGAAAAGGCTTCATCACCCTCCCAAAGTGGAATTACTCGTGATTTTTGCATCTTTTTGACAGCGTCAACATTTTGTAAGCCAGAAAACAACGTGGGCTTAGATTTCTTTCTGGGACAGTTTTTCCCCCAGCGAGGCACTTGACTTCCCCCTGTACCGTTGCCGATTCGCGCCCTGACGCTCCCTCGTGCGGCAGCTTTGCATGGACGACACTGCGGACCCGTGCCCTGTTTCGGCTAGACTACCCGGGGAGGAGTACGCGACACTGACGCCCGTGGTGCCTACGTACCACGTGCACCATGGCCCCACCCACGGTCAGCAGGCGGCCGCCACCGCGCTGTTCCCCGCTTTCTTTTGCGGCGGGACGGCCCTGCCGGAGCTGCCGGCGGCCACTGCCGACCTGCACGACCTGCCGGCCATGGCGGCCTTCGTGCCGGCGGCGGTGTGCGCCGAGGAGGCGCCGTCGCCCGACTTTTCCATCAACTCGGACTCGGATGACTCGTCCTCGGAGAAGGTATACCAGCACGGCCTTTCACTCACCTGGGCATGGATATCTCCCGTCAGCGCTACTGAGTGTAACACGAGCAATAGGCCACATGTTACGTGCTTCAAAAATACTTAAGTGTTCAGAAGTCTTTTCGTCGGGGAAGCACTCGATGCTCACGGGGCTTTCCCGAGTGATGAAAACGACAAGAAGAATCTCTTGAGTTTATTGCCTTGGCTAGGGTCTTGCACTGCCTGTGAGAAAAGGCGATCTGATTCGGGTGTTACAACGAAAAACATGCCGCGGAACTTCTTACGAGCTCGACGATCCCACTCTGATGTGAGATAGCATGATTAGGAGGGATGAAAGCAGGAAATTCGCAGGCAAAGAGTAGATTAGGGCTGTGGCTCTCAACCGTGAGTATATATGCCGGGGACCCCTTTCAGCTGATGGGGGGAACCCATGATAAACGATGTTGATTCGTGTTAAAATGTCGAACTGTTCACACTTTCAGTCAAGGTCACCCACATACTTATTCAATTATCGCCTTTTGTGTCTGACTCTTGTGCTGAAACGTGTCATATTGTCAAAAAATTTGCTAGGGCAGCTGGGAGCCACCAAAACCTACATGCCGCCTTCTTGGGCGTTCGGCTTTTCTGCACAGCTGGCATGTTGTGCAGAAAGCCAACCATAAAACACGTGTGGCGCGGGGAAATTAAATGCACAAGTCAGCAGCAAAGCCACCTTTTTGTATACCCTGCAAGGTTTCAAAAAAAAAAAAAAAAGAAGAAAAAAGGAGGCGGTGGGAGTGAAGAAAGTTTCGGAAAGGGCTTCGCGAACCCCTGAAATGCCCGCGCGGACCCGCGGTTCCGCCGTTCCTCTTTTGAGAGCCGTTGATGGTGACGATGATAGAGAAGGGCGAAAACCATTTCCGCTACACTTTAATATCGTACTAAAGACCTTGCAAGAAAATTTTAGCCACTCTAAGAATCTGTGCAAATAGTATGATAGGTGTAACACTGTTTTGGTAGTAGGAAGTGAGCGTCATGACCTAGAGGACAAATTCGTGTGGAAGAAATGCTCGCTCAAATGAACAGAACCAAAGTGGAGTTAGACCGAACATGTGGTGCGGAGATCCGCCCAAGTAACCAAAAGTCCATCGGAGGACAGTGAGAAGTAGAGACAAACAGCACTGCGTGGAGAGACGGGTTAATGAAATCCCTGGAAAAGAATGGATTCAGACGACGCTTCGGAGGGGCCTTCGTCTTGCAACCGGCATACAGGCTTCTGATGGGTAGTAGCTCAAATCGAACCTCACGTTCCCAAGCTCATAAACACGGTGCTGAAGCTGAGAGAAGGAAGTAAGCAACCACGGCCACGCTTCCCAGGCGTTCATACGGGGCCACCATGCTTTGCAGAGTGGGGCAACGGACCCTTTCGCGCCGGAGTGCAAGATCCCGCTGCCGGTGCCGTACTCTGCCTACGACTACTGGCTTGAACCCACCTTCATCCGGAGACGAAACGAACGAGAGCGCCAGAGGGTGAGCACCTTCCCCGTTTTTTAACCGCGCAACTGTTGTAAGGCGAGCCATTTTCGTCCTGAATGTCGTGCGTCACGCATGGGGGGACTAGTGTCACTGGATTAGGTACAGAGTACCGTCACGGAGGCACGCAAGTGAGCAACAGCAGCCATTTTGGTGTTTATCAGTGTTGCCAGACTGTCGCTTCTGCGGCCTCACCGCTAACTTGGACGAGGTCATTTGTAAACAACCCTGCCGAAGACACAGCAACACGGCATCTTCGGGCAGACTTGCGCATCTGAAATGCTGCGAAGCTCGTTAGCTTTGATTCGCATTCGGAACGACGTCAGTCGCGCGCAGCCGCAGAGCAGGGAAGGGCGAGCTGAGACTACCCCAGTTGACCGTCAGAAAACGCATAAACAACAAAATGGCGGCGCCCATGACCCGTCACAGTGTAAACAGGTGTCACGTGATGCGAACTGACCAATGATCACGGCGGCGGCACGGAACAACAGGAGAACAGAGTGCCGATACTCTGTAACCTTATCTAGTGACACTAGGGGAAACACATGTCCGTCCGAGCCATCCGGTTTTCGACGCGGCGCGTCAAAAAAGAACTGGGGGTTATTCAAGCAAAATATTGAGCTGTGCTTTCAAGCTACGGCGCAAGCAAAGCCACTGACTGAAGCTGCGAAAGATGCCACGATCCGGACTGTCGCCGCAGACGACGCTTTAGACGTTTTCAAGAACTCTACGTTTGCCGAAGGTGAAAACAACCAGGACTACCAGACTATGATAGCGAAGTTCAAGGAGTAATGCGCAGGCCAGCAAAACGAAGTGTACGAGACATGTTTTCAGAAAAAGTTTTCAGGACAAGGACGCAGGAAGAAGATGAACCGGCGGAATAATTCCTCAGGGACCTCCGAAAGCAAGCAAGGTTCCGCAGCTTTGGTCCGCTCTACGATTCGATGATTCTAGACCCAATAGTATTCGGCACGAACAACAGGAAGTTGCGTGAAAAAATGTTGAGCGAAAAGGATCTATCCCTGGAAAAGCAGAGCAACTGTGCAAGGCCGCCGAGGCAGCAAGCAAACAGAACGAAGCGTGGAAAGAGAACGAAAAAAAAGCGTTCAGTATTAGCCGAGTTATCGTTCATTAAACTAACTGACTGACTGACTGACTGACTGCAACGGCTTACTTGCACGAATGCTTTGCTCTGTGGACAGCCAATGCACTCGCCATTTGTACAAGTGCGGCACGCACACACGCAGCTGGCTGGCGCCGCATCTTTTCAAAGTGCGTGGCCTCCGCGATTTGCTGCCGGCGGCGCGCCGCCGGCAGCAAATCGCGGAGGCCACGCAAAGTGCTACGAGTTGCACCGCGCCTCCGCCAGATGGCGCCACGGGTCCCGCGACCGAGAGAAGACGCAGTGAAACATCCCCCTCGCGAGGGGCACGATCAAATGCAGAGCATTTCCGGGGGCGCACGTCGTTAAGTAGTTTGCGTTACGTTAATGTTGTTGCACTTGTGGCAACTGCTGACGAGAGAGCGCTCATCAGCAGTAATTTGAATGAGTCAACGATATAAGGCGCGTTCGTAGCGTCCCATTCTGTGTCGGCTTTGTGGCGCAGTGGGTAGAGCATCATGTACATTGCGTTCCGCCCGCAGGGTCAAGGGATCGAAACCGGTCGCCGGATAGTATTTTTTTTATATAGTAGGGACAACGACGGTGCGGACTACGGACGTCAACGCGGGTGACATCGTGAGTTACTGAAATGCTCAGCATTTAATATCTAGCAGATTGGATGCGCGCGGGAGCCGCCGATGGGGCGGGCCGTCCGGCAGCCAAACCGGTTCTCGGGGCGGAGACGCGCGCGGGGACTTGTCGTCCCTTTCCGATCATCTGTTCCAGGTTTCCAGACACGCCCGCGGCCTCGCACACGACCGCGCTAGAGCGGCGGCGTGCGCGTGCCTCCGCTCTAGCCCGGAAGTGCCTCGCAGAGGCCGGTTCCCCGACCCCCCGATAGAGGGCGTAGTGGTCTCGCAGGCGCGGGTTGCTCTCCCTCCCGCCAGCGGAGAGAGGAGAGGGAACCTCCCGGCGCTGACATTTAGCTGTCGATTCCTTTGCGCGAACCGTAGAATTTGCGCAGCGACGGCGCTGTCTTTCTCGGGCGAGCGCCCGTCGACGTTCGAGGTGGCACAAGAGGAGCACAGATCCGCTGTTTCAGAAGATTTCGCACTGGTTGGAACTGGCTCCAACTTTTAAATGCAGAACATTTCAGTAACTCACGATGTCACCCGCGTTGACGTCCGTAGTCAAAGTCCGCACCCCTCCCCCTACACTATATAAAAAAAATACTATCCGGCGCCTGGTTTCGATCCCTCGACCCTGCGGGCGGAACGCAATGTACATGGTGCTCTACCCACTGCGCCACAATGCCGACACAGAACGGGAGGCTACGAACGCGCCTTATATCCTTGACTCATTCAAATTACGTCAAGAAGCTGCTGATACAACGCATTCACTACCACCAACTCCCCAAACACTAAACGTTAACGCAATACACCCACCCCCTATGCGACGCATTTACTCGAGTCCCCCTCGCGGGGAGATGGGCCCAATTTTTTTTAATGCGAAACGAAAGCATTAGTTAACTATTTTGGTCAAAAATCCGGCATTCATTGCACACACAATGGCCGGGAGGTGGTACAAAAATGGCCGACTTCTCATAGGAGAAAAAAACGGGTCGATCAATGGCAGGAATAAAGCCCTATTTTTTCAGAGAAGCTTATAAACGAAGTGACTAATTGATTCGATAAGAGAACGAAGCAAATTTTGCGCTGGAGCCCGCTACCCCAAAAAAATTCGAGACAAACTAGAAACCCCTGGACCACCACAGCTCGGCGACTAAAGAAGAACCCAGTGAAAAGGCTGTTGCCCGGTACTTAGAAACGAGTGTTGTAGACATGTGCCCAGCATTCAGGAGAAATTTTAGCGTGGTAATCACACATGTATCAATTAAGGGAGTAGCGAGGCCTTTTTCCACTAAGAGCGTATACGTAGCGTTCACAAGAGCGATGGCCAAGCGTCTCAGTCGTAGTAGCGGAAAGAGGAAGAAAACGTAGCAAACGGGAAATGATGATGATGATTATGATGATAATGGGGATGATGATGGTGGTTATGATGATAGGACACATGCGTACGGACGTGCCAGTGCCCACGTGTCACTGTAGAAGTCTCAGAAAATACAAACTACTACATACATAAACCGAGACTCTCCCTTAAGTTTCCAAAAAAGTATTATGAAGACTGCGGACGATGGTGGTGATGATGATAGGACACATGCGTGCCAGTGCCCACGTGCCGCTGTAGAAGTCTCAGAAAATACAAACTACTACATACATAAACCGAGACTCTCCCTTACGTTTCCAAAAAAGTATTATGAAGACTGCAGACGATGTCAACAGAAACCCGATTTATTCCATACAGTTTAGAACTGACCAATTACTTGGGACGAAAATAGCTACAAAACCTCGCTAGAGCCCTGGGAGGGAACCCCGTCCAGCTCGAACCCTGCACGGCAGCGGGCGCTGCTTAGTCGGGCCAGGTCCGGCCAAATACCTTCTGGGCACAGAGTTTCGTACAATAACAACTAGAGAGGAATCTGGCGCTGCGATCTTCCGCCGCAATGGGCGTGGTGCATGGAGTGGCGTGGTGGGTAGTTCTGGATTCGGATTGGCGCTCGATGGCTTGCGGAAGTTACTATGGATTCGATTGTGCAGACAGTTTCGTTTTCGTTTTGGACTTTCATGAACGCGTTAGCATACGCGGTGTGTTGAAAGAAGCGTTAAAAATACGTTTCTCCTTGAACTGAATGCCGCACGCGGACGGACGCCGGCCTAAGTAGAAATGTTTTATAACCCAGAGTTGTGAATCGGATGGGTTATCACTTCATTGCCGCACAGCGAGCACCAAAACGCAAATGACAGCGATCTGTGCGGCGAAGTTGTCTGCGAATTAGGAGTTGCGGCGCTGCTCATTCGGCAGAGCAATGTATTGTCGAAGCTGACGACGGTTGTGAATCGCTTGGAACCGCCACACCTTTCCTGCGCGCCGGCTCCTAAGGCGTAGACCAGCAGTAGCGGCGGCTGATAGGAACGCAGCTTTGATTAATGTCACTAATTCAGGCAAGAATAACTTCTCCAAAGGTAATCGGTTTCTTTTTTTTTTTTATGAGCAGAAAGCTTCTCTTCGTATTACAAACTACAAGCGCCGAAACTTTCACAAATACTTTTTAAAGAACTTCGCGTCCTGCTGTATTTGGCGGCAAATGGCAAACCTGCTCCACAAGCCTCTCCGATTCCGCGTCTGCTTTTTATTTAAACGCGCCGTTTTATTTCGTACAAAACCAGTTTATGATCGCTAACTTTCTTGTTTGCCATGTAATTTGTAAACGGAGAACCGGCCAATAAGAGTTTTTTGTCAAAACATAGCCCGCGTATCTACTCCTTTCGTTGCAAACGTCGTCAAAAGACGATAGTCTTTGTAGACATTTGCCAAGGAAATGCCCCCTTTTGCTTTCCCGTTCACCTCTCATGCTGTTTCTGAACCGTCGCGCTCATCCCAAGGTAAACACGCCAAGGGTTTGCTCACAGTGATTTGAATTTACCGCATTCCACTGCTACAGGCCGGGTTCTTCGATGCCAGCGCTGCAGTACGGCGGTGACGCGCGTGAATCGAGGCGGCCGACTAAAAGGTTTATAGAACCGCGTGGCCGTGCTCCACGTGCGTTCCAAGCAGAACGTGGAACCCAGCTAGTGGAACAACCGATTTAGGCCTGGCCAATCCCCCCTTGTGGGTGCGTGCCAAAATCTTTGAGGACATCATCATCATCATCTTTTGTTGCTGTTGTCGCGTGATTTTTCATATGCCGCCTGGAAGTCGCGCGGGCAACAGCAGGCGGCGGTTTTCTGCAGTAGATGTAGAATATCATTTGCTATCGAAAAACCAAGCATCCGTTTTTTTTTAATAAAGGAACACTGTAAATATCCCTTGTGTACTAATTTCCTGAATTATGTTTGCGTAATGTCTTGTTCTTGTTCAACAAAGTTGACAAGTATGAACATATAAACCGGGCTTAGACGTTTACCTTTGGCTGTGAGTATATAAGACTATTGCGCAATAACTACTTTCCTTTGGTCGGGAGGCTGAATCAAGTCACAGGACACAAACTCGACGGACGCACAAAGTCGCGCGACGAATTTGTTCTGTTTCTACTGTGCGTTGGTGCCCAGATCATCTGGAAAAGGCGCGGCTTAGCGGCGCTCAGAGCGCGGCCGCAAAAGTGCACGTTCCCAATGCTTCTAAAAATGCGCTCGCGTCTATTCGATCATCTGGAGGCTGAGCTCACCACGCTGGGGGAAGAGCAGTTCCTTCAGCGGTAGTCCACTCGGTTTATCCGTGTGGTAAACAAGCAAATAGAAGTGTCTATTCTACCCTATTGATGGTGACCTGTTGTTGTGAACTGTCGGGGGTGTGATCTACAATGATCTTTCGGTGTAATAGTGGTTCTAGTAGCTTGTGTACTAGTGAACTATGGAGAACTGTAGAGTGAACTCTGTGTGTAGTGAGCGGTGTGATAGAGTTGTGAAGTGATACATGGAATGTGTTTGGTTTAGGCGACCCGTGTAGTATTCAGAGCAGAGGGCCTTTGTATCGGCTATTAATAAATTTTCTTTCAGGCAGACAGACAGACAGACAGACAGACCAAAATTTATGGTTTTAAGTAGCCCAAGGAAGACTATCGTCTTTAAAAGCGGTGCAGTGCAGTGAAACTTTGTACAGGACGCTGCTCACTTCCCCGGCATTCAAGCATCCGTGGAAATGAGCGTGTAAATATACGCACGCCCGCGAACTCAACACCCGGTCACCGCTGACAATTAAAGCCGACCTCATAAGAAGCACTTCGGGGGCATCCTATCTGACAGCTATTTCGAGTCTCGACACCCCACAATACATGACACCGATCCCTTCGCACTCCTTACATAAATTCCGGAAAATGGGGTACCTCAGAATGTCCACGCTGCGGGGAATATTTGTACATATACCACATAATTTGGGCTTGCGTCCACAATCGCGTCCTCTCTCCCATACTTGATATGCCACCTTCGCCAAGTGGCAAGAGCGGCTGCAGCCGGCCAGCGACCGCTGGCTGAGTTGGAGGCACGGAATAAAGCCTTTATTTAGTGGCCGTAGGCTGAGCCATCTGAAAAAAAAAAAAAAAATGTGTAGCAGAGCGTGGTTTCGATCCACGGACCTCTGGGTTATGGGCCCAGCACGCTTCCACTGCGCCACTCTGCTGGACGAGCGTGCAGTCCGCTACGCTGCACCTATTTCCTGTTGTGAATATGTGCAGTGATGTGTATTAACGGTACTATGTTTATTTTAATTATACAAGCATTTGTGAGCTTGCAGTCATAACATAACCCACTTGCAGTCAATTATGTTTCTGCCTTGCCTCTTGCACCAAGCCACATGTATCTGTATGAAGCCTATGCGAGCGTTCGAGTGCTGTCTCTCACAACCTGCCGCGGAAACGCCCGTTGCGAGATCTTCGAGCCTTCGTTAGTGCGGGCATCTTCCTTATTTTTCATTACACACCACTTGCGATGGAATGCAAATTAAATTTACGTTTATAATCATCCCTCAAACGTAGACTTGGTTGCTGTTACATGGTTAAAGGAGTACTGGCAAAAAATTTTGAAGGCGAGATAACTTCGGCGATAGACTAGCTGGTGCGAACTCACATAAATCATCTGCCAAATATACAGCCTAGAACACATTTATAATCACTTTTAAAGTGTGCGAAACGCAACCGAGCAGCCAGTGGAGGACCTCGCGCAATCGACATTCCCTGGATTTGGAGTATATAAACAACATCCAAACATGTCACAAATTTGTGCTGGCCGCTTCCGCTCTGCCGGCGTTTGTCACCCGCTCGCCGCTCCATACTTACTAAGAAACTCTATGGTCATTCCGATCGGAGGTCGGTGCTTTTGCTCTCGGGCAACTAACGATCCGATCGTTGGCGGAGGAGGCGCCGGGATTTCGTTGGCTCATCGGGCAGCTGGCCGCGAGTTAAGCTCTACAGCGATTCCAGGCAGTCTATTTTTTTTATTACACTGGACGCGGAAAAGCGCCGGGGACACGAACTGCGCACTGAGCCAGCCGCACGGTGGCTGCGCAGGCCGGCACAGGTAGCTCGAGCGATAGCTTGTTACCGCTGCACTAAATTGGACTCCAGTGCCAAACAAGGCAGCACATACGAGAAAGGAGTTAAAGGTGTTGTGCCACAAAATTTTAAGTCTGTAAAAAGCCTGCTGTAGGCTTCCTCTGCATGCAACGACCCTCAACACGAAGTGCTGGGTACAGCAAGCGCTTAATATATATTTTAATTCACTTCTAAAAATTACCTAAATGCTCTTCTGGAAATCGGGACCCATCGCTAGCGCCACTAACCATGACGTCAGTGAATTGCCAGCACAGCAAAGTTTGTGACGTCATACAACGCTAGCGACTCGAGCGACGTCAACGTGAACTCCAGTTACCACAGTTTGTTTGGTCGCTTGGTCGTATCGACACACTATACCGATACGACGGCGACGACGACGTGACGCCAACGAGTCGCAAAACATCGGCCAACTGCCGAAATGCCAGACCGCGTTGTCACACCACGCCGACGGCAACAGAAACACGTCGGCCGATGGAAAGTCGCCGTAGTGTGACTGACTCGCCGACCGAAGACGCCAACAAAACCGGTCGCCTGACTGGTCGCACGACGCGTCGTCAATAGACCGAGAAGCGAAAACTGCGCCCCGACAACATTCGTGCCGCAATGAACGCGGCTCTATTTTGTTAGTTTCTGGAGGGTAATAAACTCAGTAAGTTCCATGAAGCCCATACAACTCAACACTAGCGCTAATGCGATCCGTATTTTGGCGTTCGACGCTTCGGCCGTGCTCTTCGGCGACGCCGCTACCCCGGAATGCGTGTGCGATCGGCTCGCCTGTAGAAAATATAAGGTCAGTTTCGTGCAGAAGAACAGTTACGTAGGGTAATTTGGGTAATAACAGATAGATCAGTATCGGCAAAGGTTTTTAACGTAAAACGTAAAACCAAAGTACGGCAAGCACTATCCCTTCAGTGCAAAATCGCAGTCGCAGCCGGGCACACTTATTTTTGCTAGCGCTTTCGCAGAAGAGCAGAGTTGATGGCGATAAGCTGTCGCGGGGGCTTCGCGGAACCTTGCTGCGCAAGCGCTATTTAAAAAAATCAAAACATCCCCCTCGCGAGGGGCACGATCAAATGCAGAGCATTTCCGCGGGGGGCGTGCCTGCAAGTCTTATGGATTACGTATTGGTTGTTGTTGTTGTAATTGTTGTCTTCCAGCGTAGACATTGTCGATGAAGTCGATGGTGAAACGTGAAACGTGCCGTGAACCCCCTGCCGCGGCTATTACGCAACGTGGAGAGGCTACGACGCAACGTGGCGCGGCTATGACGCAACACAATCCAACACAATCCACTTTAATCCAACCCAATCCAAATCCAATCCAAGCCAAGCCAATCCAATCCAATCCAATCCAATCCAATCCAATCCAATCGAATCCAATCCAATGCCCTTCGCGAGAGAGTGTTATTCGCCCCGAGCGCGAACAGAGTCGGCCCCTGGCGGCGGCGGGACGAACCGCTCCTAGTGTGGATGGCGCTCTCGCGTCGTCTGCTTTTTCACGTTGCGTGCGGCGCAAGACGCGTGCTGCACACGACAAAACAACCAATATGTGTGCTCGTTTGGCAGTAAGCAATGACATAGTTACCTCTGCTTGCGCATTTCCTCTAGAAACGCAATAATCAGCGGCCGTTGTGGGTTAATGCGCTGGTTTAATTCCACGAAACATCTTCGCCGTGGTCACCGCTTGAGTGTGAACATTGCTTCCACACATTGCACTTTTCCTATTGTTGAGTGCAGTCGTCTGCCGTTTCGGGAACGTCGAAGGGTGCTTTTTTAGGATGGCGTGGTGATTATTTAAAGCATAAAAGTTAAGTACGCGAAACGGGTAAGAAGCGACAAGACCTGCGTACGCGTGCAAATTCCACACCCTTGTAAAACTGCGCTGTGTCCTTATAGAAAGAAGAAACAAACAAAAACATTTACACTGCACACGACCCCTGAGCTATCGCCCATACATTACCGGACACGTATTTTACACCAGCAAGCGCCTGTGTGATCGTGTCCTTCCCATATATTTCTAAAATAAATACCATTTTTGGACAGTCGTTGTTTATACTCAGGAGGAGGAATAAACATTTATTCAGCTGTGTTGAGTTGCTAATTTTACGTATTATTTAAAATACGTTTTTATGGATGCGCAAGAGTATTTAGGGGGGATTTTTCGGTAAAATTAAGCAGTTGTGAGTTTGCGTCTGTCATGTGGCATTTCGTGTGTCATTTTCATATATTTCAAATCCGACATGAATCACCTTGTCCAGAAACGTGTCTCACTCAGCATAACCAAATGCCTAATATGGTCACGTCTTAACCTCTTAAGGTGGACCTAAGTTTAAAGAAAGAGGAGAAAACGCGTAATATAATGCACGTTGTTGCCCACATGTGTGAGGGGCGTGTGTGCCTTCACTCGCTGATTTTGTTTTTAATTTTTTCCCACAATGCTTGCTTTCAATACAGTTTTGAAAAAGGCGAGCCACAATTCCTGGACAATCTCGGATCAAAGGGGGGTTAATTAATTTTGAAAATACGTGTTAAAGTACTGCTTTTTCACCGCTACAGAACACAACGCCTAGTGTAGTTTCGATTGTAAGTAATAGTGATAACCGTAGTTTGGGTTTTCGCGTTACACGCGTTCTCTTCTCTCTGCTCTTGCACCGTTGGCAGGACCTCCCCCCTCTTCACGAAAAAAAAGGAAATGCACAGAATTTCATTTTTTAACCAATCCTCAAGAAATAAAAGACAAAGGCGATATTCAGTTTACAAAACAAAGTAGTTACCGGGAACCCGTTGCGCTGATTCGCAACGAGAAATAAAAAGGAAATGTTTTACTACATCTGCAACAGCGCAACTTCATTTATTGCCATCTTTAGTGTTCGTAAGCGACCTTATACGCAAGAATGCAAACACATCTCAGTGTTGCAGGCACCTGTTAGATTTTAAAAGGAACGCAATAGGTCAACAGAGCAGCCGTAACAGAAAATTTGTGCTCACTGTGAGGTCCCAGAAGCTTGGTTTGCACACTGTAAACCTGCTTGTCACTTTGCTAAAACCTAGCTAAACATGAGATGTTGATTGTACTGCGTGCGTTGACAATTCAATTCGCAAGTTCACTTGCGACGAAAGCCGTAAATAAGTGATCCGAAACCGTTATTCATCAAACCTTCCTTCAGAGTCGCTAAAATTTTATTTAAAAGACCCGTTAGAGCGGCTACATTTATATCTCTGCGCTGATCAAAATTCAGTAATTTTATGTTGCCTTTTGAACACACAAAAAATATCGTAAGCTCTTAGAAAGAATTTCGGGGCAGTTAAGTAGTGTTACCATTTCAGGGCATCCCACAAATGCAAGAATGCGTCATGCTACCAGTGAAAGCGATTGAGATTGCCGTTGTAAACTGAATTTCAAAGATCGAGGCTTCCTGATTTGTTTCTATTTATGCTGTTATTGAAGGCTCAAAGCCATAGTCGGGAAAGATCGAGCTTGCTACGAGCCACAGCGTACAAGTTCATTGTCACAATTACGGCCATTCTGAGATTCCCGATGAGCCGTCGCTTTTTTTGGCGTAGTAATAAAAACTGACTGCCGCTTCCATGCTATACATTGAACGTTGAGGAACCGAACTACAGCATACCACTCTTGTTTGCACCTTTCGTGCGCTCATACTGCGAGAAAAAAGCACGAAGCGCGCCCACAGTGTGCATTCCTACGGGCCGCTCTGCGGAGCATCCACACTAGCAGCGCGACGGTGTCGCCACCTACATGTCGAGCTCGCGGCGAATAGCGCCGAAATCGCGCCACCACATGAACGCGAACCGAACGCGGCGAGAGAGGGTGTTGCGAGCGGAGAGAAGGCGAGGAGGACGCGGGGGAGAGGGCGCACCTGTGGCCGACGGTTGAATGAGTCAAGGATATAAGGCGCGTGCGTAACCTTCCATTCTGTGTCGGCTCCGTGGAGCAGTCGGTAAAGTGCCGTGTACCTTGCGTTCCGCCCGCAGAGTCGTGGGATCGAAACCCGCCGGAAGGTATTATTTCTTTATATAGTGTAGGGTGCGGACTACGTAGTGATGCGGACTACGGACGCCAACGCGGGTGACATCGTGAGTTACTAAAATGCTCTGCATTTAAAAATTGAGTTTACAAGCCAGGAATTCTGTAAACTAGCTAGTAAACACCGACGTACGACTCCAAGGATGGGCCTCCATCTAGTACACCGGCTATATCGCGGTGTGAAATCGTTTGTTTGCTGGCTCAGTGGGGTTCTGCTTCCGGCCACCACCGTGAACGGACGCAGAATGCAGGGCTCCTCAGGAGCGGTTAATGCGGCCACGTCTGGCCGTGGTATCAGGTTTCTTGTGCAGGACGATGAAGAGTACCAGGTTTCTCTGCCAACTTTGCCAACAGGTCGTATTGTTTTTAATACTGTTTTTTTGCACGGTGATATGAGGGCCCGCCCGTACCGCGTCGAAGATTTCCGAGACGCGTTGGCGCGTTTGGAACTGCTTCCCGAGGTGCTTTCCTTGGGAGCGTTCCAGATGAGTCACGTTTGGGCAGTGACTTTCAAGAATGAGCAAGCTGTGAAGAAGATGCTCGAAGCGAAGGACGTGAGAGTGAAGGGACGGCAGTGTATTGTCATCGACCCAGCAAACCAGGACCTCCGGCTGAAGTTGCATTGGTTGCTACACAATGTGACCGAAGAAGACGTCCGTGTTGCCCTTTCCCCGTACGGCAGAGTCACCGACGTTACCAGGGAGAGGTGGAGAGTTCAAGGCATCCACGACAAGGGCTCGACTACGCGGGCAGTTACCCTCAAGCTCAAGGCGGGCGTGAGGGCCGAGGACCTTCCGCACCAGCTCCGAGTGGCGGGCGAGTCAGCGCTCGTGGTCGCGCCCGGGAGAGCCCCGCAGTGCCTGCGCTGCCAGAGTACGGGACATATGCGCCGGGACTGCAAGGTCCCGCGTTGCAGTGTCTGTCGCCGCTTCGGCCACGAGGCGGCACAGTGCACGCGGACGTACGCCGCCGTAACCGGACCCGTGCCAGACGACAGCTCGGCCGAGCTTGTCATGGACGCGGAGGAAGCCGAAGAGTTGGCCGCGGGAAGTGAGCCGCCACGGCAACCGACGCAGGAGGCCGGAGCAAAAGTGCCAGGGAGTTCGGCTCCTCCACCCAGGGACGAGGAAATTGTTCGTGAGGAGGAGACTACATCGCCGGTTGCGGCAACGGTTTCAGCTGCCAGCGTCGCACCGGAGGCCACCTTGTCTCAACAAACGCCGACGCGAGCCACCGAAGACGCCGGGGACGCCGCCAGTAACAGCGACGCTAATGAGGTGCGCGGTGAAGATGGTTCGGTGACGAAACGTCCCCGGCACGAACGAGACAACCAGGCGGCGAAGGAGGACACGGCTACTGACGGTAAACCGGCCCCTAAAGGGCTAGTGACTCGTCGTTCGTCCCTCAAACCAAAGCCAAACAGTACGCCGTACGAGCGAACGCCAGCCACGGCCAAACCGCCGTGAAAGTGTGCGTGCATCCGGGTATCCCTCCACCGTTTTTAAGTGCGAATGCACTTTATAAGCGACCCCAAACCATCCACCGCCGGCGGCGGCGGCGGCGGCGTCGGCGGCGTCCGCAGTGCTCCTCTATATTTAAAAAAGAAACAGCATCCGGCGCCAGGTTTCGATCCGAGGACTTTGCGGCCGCAGCGCAACGCGCTACCGACTAAGCCACGGAAGCCACGCTGATATCAGTGTGAGTAACGCGCCTTATATCTTTAACGCATTCAAACTACGTCGTTAGCGGCGTGCGTTGGCGACTCAGCGGCGTTATAGCGGCTTGATAACTGCGTGGTGTACACGTGATACTACAAACCCGATGGAAGAGATGGAAGAGAAGGCGGCGAGGAGGTGGGCTGCGGGGGCCGAGCGCAAGCGCCGCAACCGGGCCGACAACCGTGCATTCGCACTTTCACATTCTCCCCCTCGGGGAAATGCGGGGGAATTTTTTTTTTGTTGTTGTTTTTGTCGCATTCTTTGGCTCATTGAGAACGCTTGTTTGACGTTTACCAGTGTTCGCGTCAATATGAAGAATCAACGAGAAGTGTTAATGACGCCTTTGACGGTTTGCAGTGTGGCGCCCGTGCGCACAGGTTCCCTCGAGGCGTTTCCCCCGTTTTTGAATGCGCCATATTCGCCCGCGCGTCCTAAGTTTTTCGCTGCCTCAAAATGCTAAATTTTAACACCCCTGTTCGTATCGCCACACTAAACGTTCGTGGTCTGGCTGACAGGCGTCGGCAAAACCAAGTTTACCGCTTGGTTGCCGATAAAGAACTCGATATTGTGGCGATTCAGGAAACGAAAGTTGAGGGAGAAGGGCAAACGCAGCGTATGGCGCAAACTTTCAATGCGCATCACCATGTTTGCGTAAGTCACGCAGTTGGCGTTTCTGGGGGGTGTATGCTGGTAATTAAACAGAGTTTGGGCGTTGCAATTGAATCCGTCACGGCTTGTCTTGCAGGGCGGTTCATAGTTTGCGATTTTAAGTTTTTGTCGCGCGATTGGCGTGTTGTAGTTGTGTATGCGGCGACACGAGCGAACGAAAGGAAAGTTTTTTTTGAAAATATCCGTAAACGACTGGACACTGAACGTATAGTTGTTTTTCTAGGAGACTTTAACTGTGTATGCTCTGCGCGCGACAAGTCCAGTGATACGCCATTCCGTGACTCGAGCATCTTGGCGTTGATTGAGGCAGCATCAGACTATTGTTTAGAAGATGTCGGGGATGCGCTTCTTGGCGTAAGACAAGTGCATTTCACCCATTTCCAGGGCACAAGCCACGCCCGCTTGGATCGGGCTTATGTTTCCCTCGAGCTATTACCTGAGTGCGGTGATTATTGTGTGTCACCCGTGTCGTTTAGCGACCATTGCCTGGTTTCTTTTACCCTTGGTGGGCGCAAGCCAAGCGCAAACACGTTTAATTGGAGTCTTTGGAAAATTAATAGTAAGCTATTGCAGGAGGAAGAATTTACAACTGAAATAAATGAAAAAATACGACGTTTACCAGATAGGAAAACTAGCTGGTCCTCTAGGTGGGAAATTTTCAAACAAGAAGTAAAGTTGAGTGCGATAGAAAAATCAAGTGCACGGAAGTATCGTGAGAGACAAAGAGAACAACTTCTACGTAAAAACCTCGCATCGCTTACTAATGAAGAATCCCAGTCGCCGGGGTCGCAATTTGAAGAGATTAAAAGGGTTAAATCGGAGCTTGAAGTTATAGACCAGAATAAATACCACGGTGCCCTGGTGAGAGCAAGGGCGGAAAAGTTGCTATTGGGTGAAGCGCCCACCAAGAGAGCACTTACATCAGAAAAGCGCTACGCTTGTAGAAATCATATAGTCGAAATCGAAAATCACGGAGTGCTAACGACTGACCGTACGCAGATAGAGGGTGCTTTTAAGGATTTTTATGAAGCCCTTTTTTCTGTTCATAAGGTCGACGCCGATAATTTCAGAGACGAATTCTTGAACTTAATGCCCAGAATAGAAGACGACATGAAGGCTATTCTTGAGATGCCAATCACCATAAATGAAATTTTGAGTGCCATTGATGATTTAACCCCAGGTAAAACGCCAGGCCCAGATGGCCTAAGTGCGTGTTTTTACAAGGCCTTTAAAGACACACTTAGCGTAGTGTTATGTGAAGTTTACGCCGAAGCGTACGAAAACAACAGACTGCCACCATCCTTTACTCTATCTCACACAGTTCTCATTCCAAAGACTGAAGATGTCATTAAACTGAGGAATGTAAGAGCGTACCGTCCAATTAGTCTCTCAAATGTCGACTATAAGATATTAATGAAGGTCTTAGCCGCTCGGTTGCAATTAGTAGTGAAAGAAATAGTCGGACCACACCAAACATGCGGCATTAAGGGTCGTTCTATTACGACCAATACCCACGTGGCCCGTAGCATCCTGGAATGCTCTGACAGCCTTGAGCAAGGAGTAGCAATGGTACAAATAGACCTAGAAAAAGCGTTCGACAAGGTCTCCCACGAACTGCTATTGATGATTCTTGAGCACACAAACGTAGGAAAAATGATTACGGATGGTGTACGCATGGCGTATAGAGACTGTAGTACAAGTTTGGTGGTCAACAAGTCGGTAGGCGCTCCAGTTCAGGTCAGCCGTTCTGTGCGCCAGGGGTGCCCACTGTCCTCGCTGCTATTCTGTATGTTTATTGAAACGTTTTGTGTAAACATCCTTAAAAATGAGAAAATCAGCGGGTTTTCATTACAGTCCTGCGAAGTTCGTGTGCTCGCTTATGCAGACGACATTGCTTTGTTTTTCCAAGACACGAGTAGCATCCACGAAAGTATAAGTGTTCTTAAAAGGTTCTGCCTCTAGACTGGTAGTTCCGTCAATTGGGATAAGTGTATTGGTTTCTGGCACGGAAGCTGGTTGTGGAAGCCACGTACATTCGCAGGTATCAGCCGGGTAGACACGCCAGTGAAATACTTAGGTGTCCCCCTAGAAAACTATCGTGACAGTGATCCTTTCTGGCGCAGGCAAGCCACCGAAATCCGTGATAAAGCGGATAAGTGGGGGGGTAAGCAGTTGTCCGTGTTCGCGCGAGCGACTGTGTGTAATCTATTCTTTGTGTCAAAACTTTGGTACGTGATGCAGGTTCTGCATTGCTCGCGTGCCAATGTTCAAAGATTGCACAGGGTGTTTGCTGTCTTTATTTGGTGTTCCACTTGGGAGCGCACAAGCCGAACCAACCTGTTTAGACGAGTGCGCTGTGGGGGCCTTTCCCTGGCGCACCTTTTTCTACGCCAGGTAGTGAACCGCTTTCTTTTTTTACGTGATGTGCAAAACCCATTTTTGCGCACCGTGTGTCAAGTGCGCCTAGGTAGAGTTTTACCCGAATTTGTTGTTACTTCTTGTGTTCGTGACGGTGGCATTCATGGCTATCTACGTGAGGTGGTACTTTCGGCAAGGTTTTTATTCTCGCGGTTTTCTTTCGAATATCTGGCTACCGTGCACAGAAAAAAGCTGTATAGAGACCTTCTTGACACCACTTTGCCGACTCCTTTGTACCGATCCCTATACAGTGCAGGGCCAGGACAAGATGTGTGTCAGCGTGTGAAAAAAATGACTGTCCCGCCTTATGTAAAGTCTTTTTTCTTTAAATCACACGTGGGAGTATTACCCGTTAAAACTTGGATGATTGAAAAAGGTTTGTTTGTTCCCTGGGGGCCTGACTGCTTGGTTTGTAAAAAGCCAGAAACAGTAGAGCACGCATTCATAGACTGTTGGGACGGGGTGTTCCTGTGGGACGTTTTGCAGAGAACACTAAAAAAGGATTTCCCGTTGGATAGCCATGGAATCAGGTTCTTGGCCGTTGAAAACTACGGCGGCGTCCCGTATGATCTTTTGATGTTGCTGGCCCTGCATAGTATATGGAAAGCTCGAATGGCAGTTCGTCATAATGATGTAGATGTGAAACCGAGCAGAGAGTTGTTCTGCCAGAGTGTGCGGGAGATCTTAGAAGTGTATAAAGCCCAACCATCTCCACCTGACTGGTTAAATGAGTTGGAAAGTGTGGCATGGCTTCGGCCTTTTTAACAAGCGCGCACTAGCAAGTGACGTGCTGATGTCTTTTCGCGCTTTGTAATTCTTTTTTTTTTGTTCTTATTGTGTATACCGAAGACAGGCAATAAAGAGAAAAAAAAAAAAGTTCGCTGGCTCAGTGGTCTCGCGCGTTCCGCCCGGTCGGTCAACGTTGCCGGTTCGATTCGCGGCGGGGGCAGTTTTTTTTTTTTAGCGTTTTTTTTAGCATTTTTATGGTGTGCAAATCCATGGTTTTCATTTGTCTGCATCCGAGGATGCAGACAAAGAATCCGCGTCGGAGCTGTCGCGGCTTGACGTGACGAGTCGGCGTGTTTACTTCCGTGGTGAAGCACGTATGTGGGGGAGCAGACGCCGCAGTAAAGTCGCAACGTACCGCAGCGCCGCCGTGGCAGAGCCTCCTCGCAACACTGTGACGTCACTGCTTGAATCGGCGCCCAGAAACCGAAACCGAATCCTGTTCACATGAATCGTGCGATAATAAATTTTTTACTCAGAATATGTGCATGTAAGAGCATGTATCATGCTTTCTAACGAATTATAAAACGTTTGCAACAAAGAATGCACAAGCAACAAATTTGGTGGCACAACACCTTTAATGATGCGATGGCGAATTGCATTGAAAATCGTCATCTGCATTGCTTATGAGGGCGGCAATCGAATATCCACCGCAGTGCAAGCCAAACACATCTGTAGGCAGATCGACCAGCTGCTCCCAGCGCGCTTATCCGCACCCGCTGTTTCGAGCGTCGCGCGTCGGTCTCTAGCCGCGGCAGCAATTTGCACTCGCGGCGCCTGCATCACGTCCACGGTCACTTTTTAATTGAACGCCTGACGAGATCAGTACGTAGGGGCATTAGCAGAAACTGCCGGCGACGCGGAATCGACAGTTTTACGGCAGCTCTGCTCTGCAATATCCGGCCGACAGTCACGTGGGAAGCTTTGTTTATATTAAATCCAGCCTTTCGCGGCACCCGCTGAAACCGAAACTGTGACTGGCCGCATTAAAAACGTCTCTAATTAAACAACCGTCGCGCGCTGAAGCAAATGAGGTTTCTACACGTGATAAATAGGTCATTAGCTACTTATCGCAACAAAAAAAAAAAACAAGATTCAAAATTTCTGTGTCAGTGCCTCTTTAAATGCATCGTGTCAACCGCAAATTTAAAATGTTGGTTTCAAGCACCGAAGCTTCACTAGGACTAAGAGGGGCGCCGTAGTGGAAGACTCCGGATTAACATACCTCCTGGGGATCCTTAACGTGCGCCCAAATCTCTACACATGGGAGTTTAAGCTATTCACCTCCTTGAGAAGAACAGCTCCACTAATGAGCCACTTGGCGGTTTCAACATCCAGCTACAAGTAGTCCGGATGGCCGAAGCCGCCGCCAGCGACCAAGGACTCCTGGCTGATGGCTAAGGGGGAATGTGCGGGAGCTCCCACCTCTCCTACTCCAACCCCTTACCGCGCAACAATACAAGTTCTCTCTCTCTCAACAGCAAGCTCACATGACACGCCAGCAACGCGTCATGTGTTCACTAGTGCAACGGTACTTGCCACTACGTGAGAAGGGCAGTGGCCTGTTTTGCTGACTTGCACTTGAGTGCCTAGAGTCCCCTTTTGCAAAACCAATGCCTTACCGACTATGCCACGCCATGTTTGCCCTCTACGAGCAAAGCATTGTACATAGGGTCTGAACAGCACGCATTGCTAAACACTGCCATACCGCCTTGCACACTTAGCACCACTGGAGTACATGAAATAAATATAGAGTGAATCGACCTCCTTCCCGAAATATCACAGGGCACAACACAGGGGAAATCTTCGACGCACACAATTTCTCGTACCCACCTCTTTGGTTACTTGACTCTGAGTGGAGGCTGTGCTATGAAGATACGCGTTAAGATGGGCCATCGCAGTTAAAGGGACCTTGCAACATTCTTTGAGCAGAGCAAATAAACCTGTGCGATGTTTAAATTACACTGCCAGGAATACCTGAGCCAAATATTAGACGTGCACGTGAAGCGGTGAGCACGCAAACCGCTGGTAAAGATTCAGAAAAACCAACCGCGCTGTCTTCAATTCTCCGCATTATGCACCATTGGCACGGCCTAAACTACGTCAGCTAGGCCATGGCTATCCTATTGGCTTTTGCTGGTCAACTTCACGGCTTATTTCTCGCATTTCCTGTGATGATCCACAGTCTTCGGCACTGTGTGCCAACCTCTTGTATGCCTCAACCAATACGCATGGTTTCGGCGTTTCTTCTGTATTTTGAGTGTGTGCAGGGTTTGAGTGACAAACTCAATACTTCCCTTTCAACCGGACCACATGAAAACGAGCATTTACTGCTTTAAAACGCCCTACCAGTCTGAGCGCGTGCTTTTGAGCAGGCGCTCAGACTGTTTATTTCAATAGACTTAGTTTATTTTACAGGGTATCACGAGCTCTTTAACTCTAACGCGTTAAAATTGGTGTTTATTTCACGCTGGCAATCGGGGGGACTTCAAGGTTCTCTTGAAAACACTCTCCGAAATTTGGCATTTGGAAATGAATAAATAATGACAGTAAATAGCATTGATAACTTCTAACAAATGAAACACTTTGCTCACAAAAAGCTGGTCATCGATTGTTCTCTCACCCTTGTTTACATACATTACTGTGATCTGCTTGCGCAACTCCTCGGTCTTCATTTCGAGGCCTGTCTGATCGCTGAACATATCTCAACTGAGAGAAGGTTTTCTCGACAAGAAAGCTTCCATTAGCTAGGCACAACAATGTCAGGGTAGCATCTGCACAGCCTGAGCTTGCGGGAGGTAGAATCATTCCAATATTCAACGAGTTTGGAAGGTGTGTTTGTGGGGCTTGCTTCCAGCAAGTACTGGTTGGGAACGGCGGAACGCCAAAATACAATTGTGCAGACCGCTCCTTAGGAAAGGTATATGCGGGGAGAAATCGGGTTTAACCTGAAAACGAACAACCGCAATCAATACGTCACTATAGTGTGAAACTTGAAAGTTTATCAATATCTCTTTCATTTTTTTTATTTTTCAGCCAAAAGGACGTCTTTTGGGGCTAGAATAAAGCTGAACAATTTACCAAAGACTGGTTCCTTGAAAATGAACGAAGTTGTGTTCAACTTAAATTAAGGACTACTCAGCGTACAATGGAACGGACGATGACAAGAAGAGAGCGGAGTGGGTCAGGGAACAAACGCGTGTTAAGAACATATTAGTAGAAATCAAGAAGAAGAAATGGCCGTGGGCAGGGCATGTAATGTGACGGCAAGATAACCGTTGATCATCTAGGGTAACAGACTGGATCCCTAGAGAAGGAAAGCGTTGCAGGGGGCGGCAAAAAGTTAGATGGGCAGATGAGATCAAGATGTTTGCGGGGATAAATTGGTCGCAGTTAGCACAGGACCGGGGTAATTAGAGATTAGTGGAAAAGGTCTTTGCCCTGCAGTGGGCGTAGATAGGCTGATGCTGCTGCTGATGATGATGTTTTGTCCCTGTGGCCTCTTTCAGGTGCGGCACGTCAACGACGGCTTCGAGCGGCTTCGCTGCCGGCTTCCGCTGCCCGCCCGAGACAAGGACAGACGGCTCAGCAAGGTGGAGACGCTACGCTACGCCATCAGCTACATCAGGCACCTGCAGAGGACCCTGGGGATGGCCGACGACGACGACGAGGACGACGAGAACAGCAGTCGGCGGTAGCATCCGCTGTAGTCCCCGAGCAGGGGACCGCCTTCACCAAAGGCCGGGCAAAGTGAATACCAAATAAACGACTGACACACTGGCCAGCCTTGCCTGTCTGTTGGCTTCACAAGTCTGGCATGCAACCAGAACACAGGAAAGCAGCACAGTCCTCTTGATTGATTGTAGGGTTTAAAGGGACAGACAACAGATTTTTGTCTAGTATATGTTCCCTATCCCAAATGAAAGGGCATCCCTTAGGGCACTTTAACGAGAAACGGTTTTGCTGATGACGGCCTAGAACTTTTTAAATCGAAATTTTTAGATCTACGAGCCGTATGTGTCCTCCCAAAAATAATGCTGGCAACCATGACATACAGTAGCGCGGACATACTTTTGTCTGTATGCGAGATGAAAAATAATATTTAAAAACTTGTCCCCAGCTAAAAAAAAAAGTGTAAATAACAGGCTTTTTTATTCCTTTGTGTGTTTTTTTAATTCGCTAGTCTATTTTGCATGAAGGCGCCATCTGTTGGGATGGACGATAGACAGAATCTGGCTTCACGTTGCAGAAACAGTTTTATGACCAACACTGTTTTGTCTACTGTTCTTCCAAAAATGGCTAATTATCTCCATTTTGGGAACTAGTTGACTTACTCAAAAAATAATGGCATATTTGAAATCGGTGGGAAAAAAGCAAGACTGACAAGTTTCACAGAGTGCTGAAAAATTCAGACAAATTGTTTTAAGAGGCATGTCTCCCCTTAAAAATTTAAACTTCATAAGACAACACTAGGCACTACAACAACAACAAAAAAAAGCTGGGCCAAACATGGCCCTTCACTACTTCGGCCACCATCCTTCCCCCCCCTCATTTTCTGTAACCGTAAATTGGTTAACAGTTATTACCGCTCACGCAGAGCCTATACTTCAATGCAAATAGAGAAATGTTTTTCATTCCAGAGGCCTTACTGCGTGCTCTTTTATCAGCACACAAAACAAAATTCAGGCCATCTAAAACACCCCTGCAAACGTTAGTGAAAGCACTGCTTGAACAAGCAGGTACCTAAGCAAGGAAATTTTAGTAGAGCCTGTAGGGTATATTCATTAAGGGGGGACACCGGTCTTGAGGACATTGTTATTTTTTAACTATGTGCTTGAGATTTGCATGATGTATATTTTAATATTCTGAGCACAAATATGCAGTCAGTTTTAGCCTACGAGGTGTAAGTTTAGAGTTGTGCAACATGTTATGCCACTCCATTTGGCGCAGTTTTTTCATTATCTACCTATGAAATATTCAAATAGCTTTTATCCCTTTCTAGAAGGACCAGGGAGTGCAACTATACCACAGCAGTAATTTTAGCACTATTTCTGCAAACGCTGTAAACTTCATAAATGTTAGGTCATCAATTACCAATGTTTTTGTCAAACGAACTGCATAAAATCTTGTGCTAGAAAAAATAAATACTATAATTTTGTGGTTTTACTGCACTGTTCAGTTCATAACGTTTCAAATGCAGCAAAAATTATACAAATCAAACAAGTACATCCCAAGATAATGTACCCGACAGCTGACCTCGTGCGGAAAAAAAAAACTGGTTCCGAGAGAACAGGCTACGAAGTTTGGAAACATACGCAACAATGGTCATTTAGGCGACTTCAAAGGGTGACAGCTTTATGAATTTCTTATGATACAGCTATGATATTTTGCAGGTACATTCTTTGGGCCCTGTAGACTGCAAATGAAATTAATAGAGAAAATTTACTTTTTGGCAATGTATCGGTGCTTAAGACCAGTGTCCTCCCTTAAATGGTACTCTGGCATATAATGCAGCCCCACTGACTTACCACATTATGTCATCTGATCAGGCAAGAATGGTGAACATTTCTTGTCTCAGTCACGATTGAAGTGGCAAGTGTTGTGCAATTTCGGCCAGACTACAGGACACCCTTCAGCTAGTTTTTCCCAACCACACACTGGTAAGCATCATTTGAACAGCTTTTAATCACTTCAGATTAACAGCACAATCAACCGGTCACCGAACAAACAAACTATCGAAGAACTTTGAAAAACCGTCCTAGAAAAAGTGAACATTTGGAGAACTGTCCTCCGCTGAGCCTGCCCCAAGCCATGGCAGGGCTACGCTGTGACCTTGGCTTGACTTGCGACTTTGGCTTGGCCATGGAAGCACTGGTGGGCGTTATCTAGCGCAGGTTGCGTGCCGTCCACCGTCGACCGGCAACGTGACCCCAGTGATGAAGGAGGCAGCGTCCGATGCCAGAAACGCAATAGCTCTGGCCACTTCATCGGGGTTCCCAACACGACCCAAGGGGTGTGTTGTCTTCGAATGCTCCAAGAACTGAAAAACAATATAAACGATATGGACAGTAAAACCTCAGAAGAGACAAAGCCTGAATGCTTATTTTCCTGGCCACCTATTGTGTGAGCGACCAACCTGCTGTCTAACGATAAATAGACGAATAAAAGCCCAGAGGGCTACGTTTTGACCCCACGATTGGCTCTTGCCATTCAAAGCCCAATCCTTTTGTTTGGCTCAGACTTTCTTTGCTCACATTATCTTGGCTACATATTTTCGCTTTTTGTGCGGCGTCTTTACAGACTGCAGGGGAGAGACAGCTGAATGAGATTTGGGAGCAGTTTTCGGAGCAGCGAAATCTCGATTTTGGAGCAGCACAACTTTAATTTGGAGCAGAAGAACGACATTTACGATGTCACCTTAGGAGCTTAAAAAATCAGATTTTTGGCTACTCAACGGAGAAAAATGCATTTTAACAGGTTTTGAACGTACGTAACACTGAAACGGCCCTTCAATAAAGTTTTTCCTACCAGAGTATCACAAGGTACGAACTGCACTACCTTTTTACAAACCAGTTTTATTAATTCTTAGGCTCTATGCATAGATAGCGTAGAGTTCTGTTGAAAATATCGAATTGAAAAACTAAGCAATCGTTAAGGCAGTTTTATTATCATCTGAATGCCGAAATTATTATTTTTGTAGTAGAGCCACAGCAAAAGTTGCGCGAAGTGAGGTGACAGTCGTAGCCCCCACCAGCCCTCCCATTTCAATCCCCACGGTGCACGTTCGCTACGATTGTAATTTGAGTAATGTTGGTAAGTTTAGCCACCTCCTTTTAAATGCAGAGCATTTCTTAGCCTCGCCTGTTCCTGCGTCGGACGGTGTCAACAGTTCCGCGTCCGCAGCAGGTGCGCCTCTCCTTCCCTCCTCTCTCTCAACAGCAGCTGGCGCGCGCATGCGTCGTAGTCAGCCCGTTCACTCCGTCGCGGTCTTGGCGTAACAGGTACGTGATAGCAGCGCGGTGGGGCGTGGCAGGGCGCGCGCTGCTTGCGCATGCGCGCTCTCCCCCCCGTACTGCTCTCCCTCTACTGCGCGCGCTGCAAATATAAAGCGGCTAGCGGTCGCTCGTGTTTCAGTCACTGCGTTGCTCCTTCCTTCCTTGGTTGACGCTCGTGCCCACGTTTACTCGTGTCTGCTACTCCAGCATCACGGAAGAAGCGATGGAAGCAACACTGCCTTCAATCAGTACTGAGGCCCCAATGCTCTGCATTTACTCGTGTTCCCCTCGCGGGAAGGCGCGGGAATTTTTTTTGCCTTAAATTTCACTTCAGATAATGAACCATTATTACTAGCGTGCAATAATAGCCCGTCCCACTATCGAGCACCGCTTGAACATTTTGCAGCGATGTAGCCTGCCCCGCCACTTATGCAGTGTCGATCATCCCTTTCCGCCGCTCGCAAGCTCGCTGTCAAAGGCAGGAATAACTCGGCATTTTATAACACCGCAATGAGTCCGAAATTTCAATTCAAGTGCGCACTGCGCCCCACACTCAAGGCCGAAACACGGCGAATTCGTGGGCACCACGCAACTTCCCCCAACAGATCAAACGACTAAATGTAAACCCAGCCACTCCCACAACCAAAACCATGGTAGAAATCGGCGAAGAGCACTCTGCTTGAACCACAAGCAGATGCTTCGCCCGGTGGCCATGTTTTCCAATCTTCACCACCACAAGATGGCGGCGCCCAGTAATGTCGTTCCGGAGATACGGCGCTCCAAAAATTGCCATTTTTTCATCAGCTTGCACAAGTAGTTTGACGCCTTAGTGCACATAGGTATTTTTTCTACAGGACTTTGCAATGTTTTTCGATGGGAAAACTTCAAAAAACGCACAGATTATAACATGTGCAACCCGACATTATGACTTTCGAAAGAACTAACTCGGGGACAATTTTATGCAGGTTTTTTTATTGGATGATCAATCTATTAAACCTTCACAAACACCATCACCATGGGGGTGCTGGAAAATTATGCCGTCAGTGAGCATTTTCCCCCAGTGAAACTGACGGGAGCGTTAAAATCCTTGGCTCAGACTGTTTTGGAGCAGCTTGGCGCAATTTTAGCCCTTTTCAAGCTTTCGGAGCAGCCTGGCGCAGGAAAACAAATTTGTATCAAATGTGCGCAATATGCGCAGCTGTCTCACCCCTGAGACTGTAAAAAATGTGCTTCATGCCCCCATTAAATTAGTTTGTTAACGACTTTTACTACAACTGGGCTGATTAACTACCTTTAATCTATCTAATTTTCAGTAACTCCCAACTTTACACAGGGTACTCACTAAGTGCATTCAATACTGAAAAGTTTCAGATGCCAGCCAAGTATTTTAAAATTATTTTCAGATTATCCATAAGAAAAATGGGGGAAAAAAAAAAAAGCTCACATTAACGTGTAAGACTTGAAGGTAGCAAAGCTGTATGCAATATTCACGACCATCACAAAGGTTAAACTCTGCTATTGCAGCCGATTTTCTGCTTCTTCGCTGCCGCAATGACTATTGTTCCATCGTTGCTATAAGTGAGAGCTGCTTTCAGTTTTTTGGAAATGATAGTCATTGGACATCGCCTGGGAGAGATGTACACTTTGACGCGTCTTTTTCCGAGCAAGTGCTTCCACGGTTACGGCGAATGCTGTTTTTTTTTGCCAATCTTTGCCGATCTCACTAAGTGGGTATGCTTGGCTTGGCAAACGTGCGCCGGGGACGCTGGGCGGTCGATGCGAGGCACGCACACACGAGAGCTCGACATTCTCTTGGTTTTGTTTAACTGCCAGGTGGTCGCCATGAGGCCCGCGCTCACGCGCGCGCACTCAGTCATTACTTGGTCTTTTTAACTGCGGACACGAAAAATTGCGATTTGCTAAACAGCTCCGGTGTTAAAAAGGCTTTTACCTGTTCAAAGGAACCGCGAAAACAAAACGAAAGTTTCGTTCACCAAAACGATGCCGATATTAACGTTAACTAGTATTTTACATAATAATGGAAACAGACAAAGTACTGGAAAGTTCATCATTTACTTTCTCGCTAGCTCTCTCGCCAGCAACGGGACTTGCTTGTCTGATTGGAAGACACCGACTCAAGCCACCATCAAGCAACATGACCGTGCAAGTGCAGTGGATTGAACACACTGATAGCTCTGTTTTTAGTATTTCCCCTATCACGTCAAGCCTAATACCTCGTAGTGAGAAATTTTGAAGTATTTCGGTATATCACATCTTTTTCTGGCAAAAACAACCTTTGTGGATGGAAAGGGGTTTGAGCAATTCACGAAGGGATACTGCTTTTCCAGGTAACACAAGGCTGTGTTTTCTCTTCACGCTTCCTTCGAGCATTGCTACAGAAGCTAACATTACGGCTTAGAGAGGCCGTGGAGACAAAATACAAGTTTCGTTCATTAAAAAGACTGCTTCATCCTGATAACAATGCTACAAATTCTATCGCAAATTTCAAACAAATAATAGAGATATTAAAAAAGATGTGAAGCAACGGAAACCTCCCAGCCACATTCCAGCTATTTCCCTACGACATCACAAATATGATTGATTGATTGATTGTGGGGTTTAACGCGCCGACGCAACGCAGGCGATGAGGCGCGCCGTAGTGGAGGGCTCCGGATTAATTTTGACCACCTGGGCATCTTTAATGTGCGCCGAAATCTCGTACACACGGGCGTTTTTGCTTTTCGCCTCCATCAGAAAAGCGGCCGCCGCGGCCGGGAATCGAACCCGCGACCTTGTGCTCAGCAGCGCAAGATATCACAAATCTGTTGCTGTTAACCAAAGCCATCGCCAAGAAATGGTACCACACGATTGCAGGGGGTGCCTAGTCCCATTTGATAGTATGTATCACTTGACTGCGAATGTGCAGTTAAAACCCTGTAAGTACAAAATATTTTGTCCCTCCTGCCCATGTTACGTCATTGTGGCGTGAAATTTGAAAGTTTTTCAATATCTCTCGTTTTCTTCTAAGCTTAAAATTTGAAGGAACTACAAGGGCTGGTTCTTTCCAAATTGAACAAAATTGCATTTCACCTTCACACCCGCTTCGAATACACAACCTTCAACACGTAACCTTCATGCCCTTTCGCTTAGCTGGTGAAGGTCGGAGGCACATCTGGAATTAGAACGCATGCAATCTGGAATTACAACGCCCGCTGGTGGCCGACACTCACCGCTGCGTACGACTCGTCCGTCATGCCACCCCTTTTCTGCAATTCTGTCGTTATCACGCCGGGACTGCAAGTGCGGAAAAGCATTTTCCGACTCAGGAACACTAACTCAAGAACACATCTAATGGTAGCGCAATATTTGTGAAGGACACCAAACTGCCAACCATTAATACATTATGTTAAAACCGAAAACCACTTTACGAAGAAACAGAAACAAGGGTCCACTCAGTGGTGTTTCTTCTGTCACTAAGCCTGTTTTTAACCCTTTTTGTCCCGGTGATTCCAAATGGGATCACATCGCTCTAGTCACTGTAGCACATAAAGAACAAAATCAAAACTGCTAGTTTTTGGAGGGCATTGTCCTTCAAGGATGACTTTTGCGATACACATCATCATTGTAGCGTTTTCGCGCAGCCGGACACTACAAAGAAGAAAAAGCTCCTGCGAACATGAAATACCAATTCGACGCTTAAAAAAAAAAAAATACAGCAGTCCTAGTTGTATAGTTGTATTCCCAGGATTGTAAATCTAAATATGTGCACAGCGGCTCCCATTTTTCGCTTGACGGCTCATGTGGTAAAAAACTTTAGGAAAACGGAACATTTTTTTTTTGCTCGAAGTAACATTTTCAATTGCCAGATGTCCCAATTATTAGCCTCATTAATAAATCAGTAATTACTTGAACTACAAGCTATATTTTTCGTTCACAGGCTTAGGGGAGCTGTAGAATTTAGTAGAACACAGACAAAACATTTTTTAGTATTGCCAGATGTCCTAATTATTCGCCTCATTAATGAATCAGTAATTACTTGAACTACAAGCTAGATATCTCGTTTACAGGCTTAAGGGAGCCGTAGAATTTAGTAGAACACAGGAAAAACGTTTTCGTGCTTGGAAAAAAAAAAAAAAAAAAGAATGTGGCTGAAAGGGATAAGAAACAGAACTCCCAACAAGCCTAGGCAGAAGTACAAACAATACTGTCCCCTTGTACAAGTTAAAAAAGAAATCCTTCTCATGTCTAGCTGCACTATTCCGTACCAGACTGGGTTGCCTTTTACTCCCACCAAAATTGTTGGATGCAAAATTGTTAGCCAGACATCTGGACGTTGTCGTCTGACACTAAACTGTCTTCTTTTCCTGTCGAGATCGTTAAACATTCAATTGCCTTACAGCTTTCCTGTGTAGCCTTTAAAAAAGAAGAAAACAAAAAGTATGCCCAAGGCATTGAAAATCTGTTTACAGGTTCGCAAGGGGCACATTTAGTTGATGAGCCCTCTTTTTTAATTGGGCTGTCATCAAATTTCAAGCCTGTCAGCGATTTGGCCAGAAAGGAGACAGAACAGAGCGTTGGCAAGTGGGAACATTGTAGCATTTCGTTTGTGCAACTGTTCAAATTTAGATATAGAAAAAAAAAAATGTTTTTGACTTCGCTCGCACACAGGAAGGACCTCAAACTTCCCGAAAGTCGTCGCTATGGCTTATCCGCAGGTATATATAGGCAACGAAAATTGAAGCCGTTCCACTCAAAGTGAAAGCTGTTGGAAGTGCAGAGCAGTGATTCTCCATAATGGGCTGTGGCGCCGTTATCCGCTCACTGCTACTACCCAATGCAATTCAAATTTCCCGCCTTCGCAGCGCTCGCCTGCCTGAAACTGCCTGAAACTGGGCCAGCGGGAGTTCTGTTCTTTTTGTGCTTGCTTTTCCTCCTGCCCGTGCCGGCGTTGCACTGCCGCTGTTTTTCGCTAAGTATCGTAAAGTAAAAACCAACCCGACGAGCGTTCCTAACTAAATGAACGCGGCGCTGCCGGTTGATTACGTATATTTTCCCTCAAATGTACATGCAGTTTTCTTTGCGCTAAACAACAGGGAGATGTACGACAAGCGCCAGTGTTTCACAAGCGCCAGCAGTTCACCAGTTTCAAACGCTTATGACTATATAAACCACTTGGCTTTCGAAGCCTCTGTGGGACGCCGCAACGACGGAACGCCACGTGGCTCTACTTTGGCCCAGCGAGCAAGCTGCAACAAGGCTAGCCCCTAAAGTGTTCTACACTTAAAATATTCTCCAGCTTTCTTGTTAATAAACTTCTGGACACCGCCTTTACAGGGGTGCCGCCAATGAGAAAAGGAGCGAAAGGACGCGCACGTGCAAATAACAAAGCTATAAACGCATCAATGTGCAAGACTCACTTGACTGCATTGACTCTCACTTGTCGGCTTGCCAGCTCTGTTGGGGATAAAACAATGTTTTAAAGCCACAAACAATGTTTTACACTCACAAACATCAATCCCGCAAGCACAATTGGAGCAAAGCAGAAGTGCCGTGGCACGGTTATTTTTCTTTTACTAGTAGTACATTGAGAAAGCCTTATACCCCTGTCACACGGCAGATCTAATGACATTTAGAGCAGATGTCATTCGCTCTAAATGTCATTAATTCGGCGCTACACGACAATGGCGAATGACATTTGAGGCGAATGACATTTAGCGGCTAACTGAGCTCCTAGACCTCATTCATTGGCCCAATGAGTAGCCTCGACAGCAGTGGCGCGTCACTAGTGAAGAGAGTTCAGCAATAAACCAAAGAATACTGTTTGTAAAAATTGTTAGTAAACTTATATTTTACACTTCCTGTTGTTAAAATAAAGAAAGACAAACAAGTACTAACGGAAAAGAAAATTTCGTCCCCAATGCGCGCGCTACCCTAATACGGATTTTTTGCGGACTTGTCACGGCTTGTGACGTCTACTGACTGTCTTAATTTTATTTTTTAAGAAATAACCCCTTGTTACGTTTTAAAAATATATTATGCATGAGAACATTCCAGATGCACTTGAAATATAATTTTGCGGTTTTGCGAGCTCGCTTATCGTCACCGCTATCCCGCCCAAATGACATTTGTTTCACCGTGTAGATCCGCACGGCCAAACAGAATGTCATTATGCCATTCACTTTGAATGACATTAGATTTAGACATTAGAATTAGAATGACATTAGAATGACATTAGACATTAGATTAGAATGGTATTAGATTTAGAAAAGCATGCACACTTGGTGCTGTTCAAAAGTAAGTGTTTTTTCTCTTTATTGAATTTACAAGATGAAGTTTCTTCCCCTTTTCTTCACAAACCTCATTCCTCTTTTCAGAAAAAAGGTTGCACCTGCATACGCACACTCTTTAGTGGCTTGCCATACAGACACATAAAAAAACCTACTTGATCAAAGAGCATGGCCTCATTTTCTTTTGCTTCCTATTAACATTTTTTCCCCCACAAGTTCTTAGGCATGACTTGAACGCTATGCACGCGAGACTGACAGGTGCACAAATGCACCGGCGAAACGTGATATGTTTTTGCAGTGTGCGGCTGTGAATGCCAAGCTGGAATTCAGTCCCAAAGGCAATAGCAATCGTTGGCTTCAACGGGTGTTTCGAGCAGCAGCACTCACTCAACCTGCTGAACAGAGATGGCAAAATTACTTCTAAAAAGTCATTAAATTACCCTAGAATTTTCTAAAATGTAGTTAAATTACATTATAAATTACAGGTGGCCGGACGTAATGACATTACAGTACTATTACTTTTCAAAAGAAATGAAATTACTTTGAAATTCCTTTCAAACGCATGGAAAGGGAATGAAGAGACACGAGAAAGCAGGCAGAGGCCTCATCAAAGCGTTTTTCCTTCGCGTTTGTAGAGTTCCGATGCCCAGAAACACTCTGGGCATTGGAACTCTACTTGGTCAATTTTTCTTGCTCAATTTTTTATGCCGTAAGAGAAGCAAACAGCCTGTATCGTAGTCAAAAGTAATTGGGAAAGTAATGAGTAATTTCCATGAGAAACCTGGCCTGAAGTAATTTTTCACATTACTAAATTACCAACACTCAAGAGTAATTCATTAAAGCAGAAAATAATTTAATTACTGTAATTTCATTACTGTCAAGTCTTTCCGAGGTAAGATGACAGAAGTACAACTTTTATTTAAGGAGGGGGACACTGGTCTTGAGGACATTTTCGATATTCTTTAACCTATGTGCTTGAGATTTACCCATTGAGTGCATTTTAACATCCTGAGCACAAATATGCAGTCAGTTTTTGTCTGTGAGGTGCAAGTTTAGAGTCGTACAACAATTTTGCCACTCCGTTTCTGGCAATTTTTTCCGTATCTACCCATGAAACACTCGAATAGCTTTTACCCCTTTGTCCTGTAGAAGGACCAGGGAGTGCAACTATACCACTGCAGTTATTTTAGCCCTGTTCCTGCAAACGCTGCCAACTTCATAAATGTCAGGTCATCAATTACCAATGTTTTTGTCAAACTAACAGCGTAAAATCTTCAGCCAGAAAAAAGAAATTCCATATGTTTGTGGTTTTATTGCACTGTCCAGTTCATAAGCTTTCCAATGCAGCAAAAATGATACAAATCGAAACAGTACATCCCAAGATACTGTACCCAACGGCTGACCTCGTGGAAAAAAAAAAATGGTTCTGAGAAGACAGGGGCACCAAGTTTATAGCTCAAACTGTTGTGGCGCTAGTGGCAAGGAACCATTTTGAATGCCCATTTCAAACACCGAAATGTAATGAGCTGTAAAATTAGTACCAAGCGATGCATCAAAAAACCGCTTCCTACGACACATTCACCAGTATTCATAGCATTAGAAAATATGAAGATTACAGTTTTATGACCAGCACTGTTTTCTACTGTTCCTCAAAAAAATGGCTATCTCTGATTATCTTTGGAACTAATTGACGACCCGCCGCGGTGGCTCAGTGGCTAAGGCGTTGCGCTGCTGAGCACGAGGTCGCGGGTTCGATTCCCGGCCGCGGCGGCCGCTTTTCCGATGGAGGCGAGAAGCAAAAACGCCCGTGTGTACGAGATTTCGGCGCACGTTAAAGATCCCCAGGTGGTCAAAATTAATCCGGAGCCCTCCACTACGGCGCGCCTCATCGCCTGCGTTGCGTCGGCGCGTTAAACCGCCACAATCAATCAATCAACTAATTGACTGAATAAAAAATTAATGGCCTATTTTGAAATCGGTGGGAAAAAACCAGCAAGAATGTCAAGTCTAAGACAGTTTACTTAAATATTAAACAATTGTTTTAAGACCCATGTCCCCGCTTCAGGTACAATTATGTTTTCTGACAAGCTGTATCATTAGTACAATTCATTCATGAAAAAGAAATGTGTAAACAAAAGCTTCCTGGACCTTCATGCCAGCTTAAAAAAAAAAAAGCTCAGCTATTGGGGCAGTGAAGGGCATGAAAAATTAGCCTATAGGCATGCTTGCTTTGCATTTGCCGATGGGTCCCTCTCCCTGTTTTAACAACGCGTGAATTTTACTTTAAAGAAGCACTAGCACCACACGTCTTCATGCACGTTCAAGTACCTTAAATACAGGCTCTGCGAAGGGCATGTCACTCCCAATATAAATGTATAAAACTTTGCGATAAAAAAAAAAAAAAAAACTGAAGTGCAACCCATACAGTAAACCACATTTTGCTTGTCAAGAAAATTATCTCGCTGTCTACACGAGGGATGTGAAAATAGACAAGACCATTGCCTTTTCTTTTATGTCCGCATAGAAAAAAAAGAAAAGGTACATTATAGGTTTTCAAAAAAAAAGATTTGCGAATCATTTGAACGGAATTAGGCTTTATCTAAAGAGCCTCTTCGTTCGACCGCACATCCCCGGAGCAGTGCAGAAAAGCGCATAGACACCAGCGGAGAACACCGGCGCATGTTTTGGAACTTCGAATTACCCGGAAAATTTATTCTAAAATATTCTAATAGTGCTATTTGATTCGAAGTCTAACCCTAAATTTGCATTATTCGCTTCGATATTCAGAAGGTTCGAATATTCGCACACCCTGACTAGCAGTGTGCCATAAAGGTCTTGTCAGAAAGAGGTCACGGCAACAGGCAGGGTAGGGCACACCGCTTTAAGCGGTGCGGATCGACGTAAGAGAAGCAAAGAAAAGGCTCACCCAAAGCTGCGCAGTGTGTGAGCTGATCCACCGCACTTTTGGACATGCAGTAGGCAAGGACCCCTTGAAACTGGAAAAGGAACGGCAAAAGGTCAGACTTATGCGTGAAAAATGCTAGCTCTTACAATTTGGAGGAACGGAAGTAGAAGCGCAAGGATAAAAAACGGCTGCGTACCGGCTCCTTCCATTGAAAATGTCGACAAAAGATGACAGTTCACATGCGCCCCCGGCAAGTGAACGCCTCCCTTCTCTTTTCCACACACTTCTCATGCTGTTCCTCTCCCGTCTCGTTCCTCTCAAAATAATACACTAGAGGTTTGCTCGAGTCAATTTAAATTTACCGCGTTCCACTGCTACAAGTTGGGTGTCTCGATGCCAGTGCTGCCGTACGGCGGAGATGCGCATGAATCGAGGCACCCTACTACAACGTGCGTTACAAGCAGAACTTGGAACCAATCTAGTGGAACCTTCTATTACTGCTGCCGTTCGCAGGCAACAGCAGGCAATGATTTTCTCAAGTTGATGTAGCATTTCATTTGATATCGTAAAAACCAAGCATCCATGAATTTTAATAAAGAAACACTGCAAATATCACTTATGTATTGATGTTCTGCCTTATGTTTGTGTAATATCTTGTTCTTGTTCAACAACGTTGACGAGTATGAAGATTGCCACCGACTTGGACGTTTAGATCTGGCTGTGGGTATACAAGACTATTGCGCAGATTCAGTATCACTTTGGCCGAGTGGCTGAATGAAGTCAGACAGACAGACAGACAGACATAGCAAAATTTCTGCATTTAAGTAGCCCAAGAAAGACTATCGTCTTTAACAAGGCCGTTGGTAAAAGCCAGCATTAACTACCTGAGGCTGATAGCGAACAAGATGCTACAGACCCCTACCTTCCTGCAGCAGACAACCAGAAAGTGCCCGGCAGCCCTCTCAACTTAGCTACCCTTAAAAGAATAAAAGAATTGAGATTTTGGGGGTTTAACGCATCGAAGCTACCGTATTTTCATGCATATAACCCGCCCCTGCGTATAACCCACATCTCCACTTTTCGCCGACGAATAAAAAAACATCTCCGCGTATTGCCCGCATATTTTATACATAAAAGGAAGGACCAAAGCTATTACTCAAGCAACATTACACATTTGTTTACGTGAAAGAACTTACCTAGCTGATTACGTAACTAGAGGACCTGCCGCATACATTTTTGAGGTTGGTATATTGTTGAGCTGTGCATGCAAAATAAGCAATGGGATAACAGCAGCTTAGTCGCTGTTACTGCTGTACCGGCATCATGGCCCAATGCGCACTGCAGTGAAGCTGCACCAAAGGAAATACCTTGCATATAATCCGCACCTTCACTTCACCCCTGAAGTTCTCGCATTTTTGGTGCGGGTTGTACGTGCGAAAATACGGTACTACTGGGCTACGAGGTGGGCTGCAGTGGAGGGCGCTCCGGATTCATTTTACCACTTCGAGATTCTCGACGCGCGCTGAAATGCCAACGCACGGGCGTTTTCGCTTTTCGCCTCCATTAGAAAAGCAGCGAGAGCTGCTGGGACCGAACTTCGGTCCTTGGGCTGCATTCGGGTGGTCGTTTTGATTCTCTGGCTCAGAGCACTCGGATGTGTGGGCCACTCCCAATCCGAGCGCGAAACGCTGCTCCCCAACTGAACACTTAACACGATTTCGGGGCAGCAGGCGACCATGGCCACCGTGGCAGTGGGAGGGGCCTACCACTTACGCCAATAAGGTGAAGTGCACGTGTGGCGCCATTTTCAAACGCGTGCAATCCCGTTACGAGCGGCTGAGTGGGCTGCCCAGGGACGTTTAGGCTTACCGCTACCGCAGATATTTGATCACCGCTATCACAAGGGGCCCAAATGACTATTTGTACTGTCATTTTCAGCCACATTGCTCCTTTCGCACTTATTGAACTTTGTTTGCGGCTTAGGGGGGCAGCACTGGTCTTAAAGGAGTACTGACACGAAATTTCAAAGCTGAGATAACTATGTAAAACGCTTCCATTTTATCAGGAGATATCTCCCAGCAAGTTTCAACAGCAACCGTTCAGCGAAACATATTTAAAATCCATTTTAATCTTGACCCGCACAAGAAAGGCCAGAGCGGGTCGACGTGACATCATCTGCTACGTGCCCCAAACTGTCGACGTCGGGGCTCCCGTGACGAAGCCGACGCGCTGGCTGTGGTTGGCGCGCGCTGCTCCGGCGTGTGTACACGTCATGGTTTTGGGACTGACGTCGTGGTGCCCGGGCCTGTGGGGACGGCGAAAACCTCGGCCGGTCTGGGCGCGCGCGTGCGCTCGCTCGCGCGCGCTTCCAGAGAGGCAGCGATACGGCAAGAATGGTGACGCCATGTGATACATCCTGTCATGGCGGCCGCTCGGCGTTTTTTTGTCGAAACCGAAACTGGCACGAATAAACGACGCCGTAAATGAATGTTTACGCTGCGTTCGACCGTCTAATCTGTCATTCTATGATTAGTGGGCTGGTAGGCACGCATAGCAGCGAAAAAAACGCAACATGAAAAATTCGTGTCAGTACTCCTTTAAACCAAAATTGTTTATTTTTTACAGTTATGATGATAAAAATTGGGGGACACATATGTAGTTTTTCATTCTGATTGTAGATATAGAATTTGTTAGTGTAAAACAACATTTAAATTTATTTGGATTTTTATACTTGATTTTTTTGACAGGTCATGAAGCAGCAAGTCTCATAGGAATGTTAGCAGGAGAGTCCCCCTTAAGGATATAAATAAGCATTAAAGAGTAAAGTCTTACCGATCTCACACCGGTGACACTAGAGACGTTGACAACGTTGCCTTGACTAAGGATGAGGTGCGGCACGGTTAGCGACATCAAGTGGAAGACGGTCCTGCATTCAAGTGAGAAAAACAAAAAATTGGCCTCGTTGCAAGTAGCGCAGTCCTCAAAAGAAGCACACACACACACACACACACACACACACAAAACACTACAACGAAGAATATTCCACTGGGTGAGTGCCCTGATATCAGCACTTATGCTCATCAATAAATACTTATTCTTTCTCGGTCCTTAGTACAGCGCCATCTTTGCTTTGCCCCCCTCCCTTCAAAAAAAGAAAGAAAGCAAGAGAGAAAGAAGCCCTGTGCTCTACCCCAAAAAGCATCTCTCTAAATTACTGAGCACAGACTCGTGCGCAAACAGGGGCCACCTGGTTGAGTGTGGGCCTTTAAAGGGACCCTGCAACACTCTTTGTGCAGTGCAAGTAAACCTGTGTGACGTTGAGATTACACTACCAGGAATACCTGAGCCAAATATTACACGTGCACGTGAAGCAGTCAGCGCACAAATCGTCGTGAAAGAAGTGGAAAAACCAACCACACTCTCTTCAATTTTCTTCCTTATGCGCCCCTGGCATGGCCTAACGATGTCATTTTGGTCATGGCTGTCCTATTGGCTGTCGCTGGTCAACTTCGCAGCTTATTTCTCGCATTTCCTGCGACGATCCGCCGTCGTTGGCACTGTGTGCGAACCTCTTCTATGTCTGAACCTGCACGTGTACTTTTGGTGTTTCTTTTGTTTTGAGTGCGCACGGACTTTGAGTGTTGAACTCAATGCTTTCCTTTCAACGAGACCACTCGACAAAAACCGTTTATGGCTTCAAAAACGCCCTACTAGCCTGAGCGCTTGCTTGTGAGCAGGCAGCCATGCCTGCTTTTTTGTGGCACCAGACCGGAAATAGCCCCTTCCACATTGTGGAGAAAAAGAGAGAACTCCCCGGCCTGCGATATATCGAAGGCCACTAAACAGAACGCCGCAGCCGCCCCCCTCTCCCGGAGGAGCACGCAGCTTTCATCGCGTTATCTGCGGTCGAGTTGAGAGGGAACAATTGTGCGCGATTTCTCATCGCGCGTAGTTTCAGTGCTAGAGAACCAATTTTCATAATTCTTGTGGGAGAAGATTGCTGGGATAATAGACTTTACCCCAAAATACATTCCGAGTAGTCGATGGTAAGTGTTGCAGGGTCCCTTAAAGGGGTGACACTGCTCTTTAAACAGCTTCCTTTCATTTTTAAGTAAACTGTGAAACTTCTCAGACTTGCTACTTTTCTCCCACTGATTTCAATTATGCCATTATTTTTGGAGTCAGTCAATGAGTTCCCAAGATAATTAGAGACAGTCATTTTTGGAGTGACAATAGACAAAACAGTGTTGGTCATAAAACTAATCTTTGTATTTTCCAATACTGTGAACCCTGGTGAGTGCAATAAGAGAATTGTTTTTTCGATGCACCACTTGGAACTATTTTTACAGCTAATTTTACAGCTCATTAAACCTTGGTGGCACCAGTGGCAAGGAACCATTTCGAATGCCCATTTCAAACTCAAAAGTTTAGTGAGCAGTAAAATTAGTTCCAAGCGGTGCATCAAAAAACAGATTCTCTTGTTGCACTCACCAGGGTTCATAGTATATTAGAAAATATACAGATTACAGTTTTATGGCCAACACTGTTTTGTCTATTGTTTTTCCCAAAATGGCTAATTATCTCTCATTATCTTGGGAACTCATTGGCCGACTACAAAAATAATGGCATATTTGAAATCAGTGTGAAAAAAGCAGCAAGATTGACAAGTTTCACAGAATTTACTTAAAATTTAAAAGAAATTGTTTTAACTCTTTCGTTACCACGCCTATTCAAATCGATCACCGGTGATCGATGATTTATATGGCCTATTTCGACATGTTGTAGTCGTTTCTCGTACACCTAATGCAGCCAGTGATTAGTCTAGGCATTGCCCTTTTAGAATCAGTTTAAATTTTCCCGCTCCGGCGACATTGAGATTTTTGGCGGCGTTTTTTGCGAGCTGAGGTGCGCGTGTTTTTGACGAAGGGGGCGTGGCTGCTGCACTTGAGAAAAAAGGATGCAGGTCGTGGTTAGGCTGCATTACCATAATATTTTTTTTGTCAAAAGGCTCCTGGCAAGTCAAATACCAAATAATGGGGTCAGCTTTGTAATCCGACAGCGTTGAGAGGTGATAATTACTTGAAAATGGCCCCAGCTATTCACTAATGATCTTTGGTTCGGACAAAGGGCAGCTTTATTCTCCCAAAGCTTATTTCTGATGGTCCCCCGCATGTCTAGCAAGTGTGCCTGACATTTTCAACCAGTTTCCAGCAGTTTCGGTTTCGTTTTCGCATTGCGAAATTCATATTTGGCGCTACTACGCAGTTACCCAACTACAAACTCATTTTCCATGGCGCCTCCGTTGCCCGCTACTGCTGCTCAAAACAAGCATGCCGCTCGCGCTTCCACTTTATCTACGCCTTGCTTCTTCGATAAGAGCTTCCGCTGAAAGTCAAACGATAACATCAAGTCGTCGGGTATCAGTTCAGACGAGGAGAACGCTTCCAATTGGCCTTGAACACCGCCAGCTGTTCACCGGCCAGTTTCGGTTTCATACGAGGGTATTTCCGGAAGTCTAGTGTCGCTTCTTAGTAGTACTGTTTATTCTGACAAAGTCTCCAACAGCCTTGTATTTGTTTCTTTTCGAAATTGTTAGGTGGCGCTGCAATGTAGTAGGCTCGTAGTGCTGAACTCGCTTCACAGCCCGACGGCGGCTTGGTGAAAGCTTGCTAGGCATGATTCTAGCGCATCGTACCTTATTCCTGCAAGCAGGGCTACCATAGTGAGTCAGAACATGATAATAAAACGCAAATGAAAGTTCTGACTGATGAGCGATCATCAGAACGTCAACAAGCATCCACCAAAGAGTTTGGTTCTCAACTCCAAGCGGATTTTTTTTCATCGCTTGCTTGCCTTCAATATTGTGCCGGTCATAATCATTGACAAGGTGTTTTTACATCACGTGGAGGCTAATTTGGGCCTTCAATAATGTCAAACCACCAGATTTCTTCTAGAGAACTATCCAAAATAGCAAAACTTGAAATAGAGGTTGGGCTTCACCAGAAGGCATGGACACCATGTCGGCTAACATTTTCTTTTATATCTGACAAATTGTACTGCGCAACTCAATTTTTTTTCTAGGACGGGTTTTTGAAATGTCTACCTACAAAATGTATATTCTAAATTTTTTCTACTACACGTGGTTTATTATACACAACTTACTTTTTTCTTTTTTCTTCGACGCGCGGACAAAAATTTCGAATTCGATAATTTTTTTCGGAATCATTATTTAGGAAAACATTAATAAAACTGGTGTCGTTGGAAAGCGCGTGGAATAATCTGCATTGTGTGTGACTGCAATGTGTGCCTAACCAATATGTATAGCACAAAAAAATGTTTTGTTAGACCCTTCAAAATTGGTCAATTTCCCGCGGTAACGAAAGAGTTAAGAGCCATGTCCCCCCTTAAGTATGTCAAATTTTTTATAAATCTGCAGAATTGTCTTTCAATTTTTCACATTTTTCTGAAAAAAAAAAAGAAAAACCAAGAAGCCTGTTTTTCTTACACCCGTCCAAATTTCCTAAAAACTTGCATCTCCAGTAAAGACTAGCCCCCCTCTTCCATCCCAGATGTCAGCCCACCCTGAAAGACCAAGCACCTCGACGCCCCTGCCACCCCTACCACCATGGCACCCTGTAGAAACCACACTTCTCTTCACAACACCACTGCGTATCACGCAACTTCCAAAAAGAGACACTAGAACACTTAACGAAGTGGAGAGGTGACGTACCTAACGTTAATGTCGAACATTTCGTCGTACTGCTCGAGGGTGGTGTTCTCTATGTTGCCATTGGCAATAATGCCCGCAGAGTTGACCTGCAATTGAAAGCCGAGATGGTTTGGGTCGTTCGACAGCGACCGGAGCTAGGCAACAGTCGCAAGCGAGCAAGCGCCCGCGAGTGAAAGCTGAAAGTGATCAACCCTGTACCAGGATGTCTATTTTGCCGAATTTCTTGCTCGTCGATTCAACCAAGGTTTCCCGCAGTTTCGGGTCCGTCAGGTCTCCGGGAGTGAGAAGAACCTGTAAAAGCAAAGGCCCGGGGACAAGCTATAGTTCTCACAACACTATACAGCCCCTGTGACAGTATTAAGGGGATACACTGGTCTTAAACCAAACTTCTTTTTTACAGTTGTGATGATAAAAATTGGAGGACATGTGTAATTTTTTACTGGGATTGTAGATATAAAATTTGTTTGTGTAAAACGACTGCATTCAAATTTATTCGGATTATTTATATTTGATTTTTTAACAGCTTTTGTAAAAAAAAACTGCTGGAGTGATGAAGCTGAATGAGGTACCAAAGAACAGTGCACAAATCAAGGAGTGCAATAAGACTAATATCATCATTCTATCTGGTTTGTAGAAGAAGTTACAACTGTTTGAAGTTTGGGCTTGGAAGGCAAAACCAGTTTTCCTCGTTCCCACGTGCCAAGCTTAAACTTTGAACAGTCGTAACTTCCGCTACAGGCCAGATAGAATGATACTGTTAGCCTTATTGTGCTGCTTGATTTGTGCACAGTTCACTGGTACCTTGTTCAGCTGCATCACTTCAGGAGTTTTTTTTACAAAAGCTGTCAGAAAATCAAATATAAAAATCCCAGTAAATTTGAAAGCAGTCATTTTACACAAAAACAAATTTCATATGTACAATCAGAATAAAAAACTACATACGTCCTCTAATTTTTATCATCACAACAGCAAAAAAAGTTTTTGATCGAAGACCCATGTGCCCCCTTAATAGTTATGTAGCTTATCCAAAAGTCTTTACATATGATCAGTTTTTTTAGTATTTAGTCTTTACATGGGATCAGAACATAGGATCAGTTCGTTAGAAAGTTCAGCGAAAGTACATGGTTGCGGCAGCCGCCGCCTCTGAATGCATTCCCCGGTAAGCAGTGCTAGACATGTGCATATTACCGTCCGAAGTCTAGACATAACTAACATCCCATAAATGGTTTATTGATACACACAGATGGCATGTACTTACAGATGGCGTTCAGACAAAACCATCGAAGCCTTCTTCCTCCGACTTGCTAGCAAATATTCATTCATTTAGACCATAGAGCCGTGTCTCTTAACGTGCGCAGACATCACGCAGCGCACAGGCACCTTTTCGAGCGCAGACCACGTGCAGCCGCCGTGTACCAAATTAATTCCATACATAAGTCGCACCGGTAGATAAGACGCACCAACGAAAATTTCAGAAAAAAACTGCAACTTATACACCGGAAAATACGGTAGCTTTCGGTACCTCACTCAGCTCCATCGTGGCCACTAACAATGTTTTTTTTTTACCAAAAAGGAAAATGCAAGAACTATTGAAAAACTTTCAAATTATGCGATACAGTGATGCAATATTAGTGGGAGTGATGCATTGAATATGGACCAGTACTAAAAGCATACTTATCAGTGCGTTAATCGCACATTCGCAATCAAGTGATGCAATCATACGGATGCAAACGCGCCGCTACGCACGCCCAGTCGATGTTTCTTGGCAGTGGATTATGTTTTGTGACGTCATAAGAACCTCGCTGGAAGGTGACATGGTATGCACCTGTTTTTTTTTTTAATATCTCAATTATTTGATTGAAGTTTGCGGTAAAACTGCTGTCACTGTTATCGCGACAAAGCAGTCTCTTAACAGCAGAGGAGCTGTTTTGGCCGAGCTTTGTCCGTCCGTCGCACCAAAAAGGCTCGAAGCCTCAAGAAAAAAAATGCGGTTAGGGAGGTCTCGGGAGTTGAACCCGGGACCTCTACACTGTGAAACTGGCAACCTAAACACTGGGCTACCCCAAAGGCCCGAAGCGTATGGGGTTAGCAGCAGCGGGAAATGTGCAGCCAATTCGCAAGAGGAAAAAAACACTCCCCGTGGTTCGAATCGAACCTGCGCTCCTTGTATTACGAAACCGCCGTCTATCCGATTGCGCTGTCATCGCATTCCAGGTGCACAGCTTTTTGCTCGGGTTCGTAGTGCGGGTGTTGGCTTTGGACTTGGCTGCGGCTTCTAGCGCGTGCTGACACAGCTTACTTTGGGAGAGATGTGAAAGGCTGCGGATGAAACAATCTGGGCCTGCCAGTCATGGAGAACTCTCACCAGCAAGTTCGAAAATCCATGTGAGGTTCAACAGCCAGGTCGCCGATGAAGGGAGTGGGGCCGGCAGCTCTGCTATTTCTCCAGCCTTGCAGCACTAGTGCAGGCTGCACCAATTTTTTAATGAACCAAAGTTGATTTACGTAGAATTTCTTGGGTTTGGGAGAGTTGGTTCATATCGACTTGAAATTTCAGCTTGAGCAAAAACCACGAGACTTAGGAAGGAAACACAGACACAATGCTGTGTCGGTGTTTCCTTTGTGTCCATTGTGTCAGTGTTTCCTTCCTTAGTCCTGTGGTTTTTGCTCAAGCTGAAATTTCAAGTTGAATTATGTCTTCGTGGCCCCTTTAAGGGTTCTGTTGTTAGAAACATTTTTTTCACTTTCCAACCAATTTTGATGAAACTTCATGAGCTTGTTCAGTTTTTTTGGCTGATTTCATATATCCAATTAGTTATGATGTGAGGTAATTAGTTTCTTAGTTAATTAAAAATCTTCTCTGGTTGTTCATGAGAGTAGGGAAGAAACTATTCAACAAAAAATTACCAACGAGGCATGACTAGATACCACAGAAATCGTAGAGAATGAAATGTGGGAAGCAGTTTTTTTTTGTTTTGTTTTACTATCCCATACAAGTTAAGATCCATTCTAACTCCCAGGTTTGAAGTACTCCTGCCAACCAATTAAATATAATGCTAATTAAACAACTACTGAAACACAAAATGCAAAATCTGCTTCCCTTACTGGATGGTTTAAACATTCAGCTTCACAGTGCAAGAGAAATGATCTTCCTAGCTGCACTACATGCTGGGGTGTACTGCTCGAGAATGTCCTTTCCCTGCAGTACTGCTCATGATGAAGAAGTGGGAAATTACGGCAAATTTGTTGGTTTTTCATTGAAATCGGGCCTCTACGGCTTTTATAAGTACCTGGTACTTCTCCAAGTACAGAATTTTCGGAGGAAAAGCTGTGCAAATCAAGAGGAAAGTGATAGCTAAAAAAATGCTTTTTTAGGCAATATTTTGGTCCCAAAGACCCATGTGCCCCCTTAAAACCGACAGAAGCAAGTGAGCCACTGTGCTAGTCCCGGTAGACTGCCGCACAAAGAGAGTTCACCTTTGTGCCGGGCTGCAGGTACTGCTGGCAGGATTCGGCAACGGCGTTCAGCTTGTCCTCCTTGCGGCCAGTAAGAGACAGCCGAGCCCCAAGTCGTGCAAAGAGTTTCGCCGTGCTCAAACCAATACCGGACGATGCCCCTGTAATCGGGGAGGGGGCTTTGTGAATTCACGAAAAACTTCATGGCACTGCGTACACCTTCTTGGGCACACATGCTTGCATGAGAACGAGGGGTCCCGCCTACCGTGATTTTTTTTAAGTGCACAGCACTTTAGGGGCTCTCTTTGTCATCGTAGCTTGCTCACTGGACCCAAATAGAACCGGCGTTCTGGCAATGCGGCTGTCGTCGCGGCATAACCCAGAGGCTTCGAAAGCCAGACGGTTTATATAGTCATAAGCATTCTAAACTCGTGAACCGCTGGCGCCTGTCATACAACTCCCCGCTGTTTAGCGCAAAGAAAACTGCAGGTACATTTGAGGCAAAAACATACGTAATTAACCGGCAGCGTCCGCGTTCATGTATTTAGGAACGCTCATTGGGTTGGTTTTTACGATAGTAAGCGAAAAAAAGTGGCAGTGCAACGCTGGCACGTGCGGGAGGAAAAGCAAGCAGAAAAAGAACAGAACTCCCGCTGGCGCTGCTTCAGGCAGGGGGCACGCGAGCACAGTGAAGGCGGGAAATTTGAATTGCATTGGGTGGTAGTAGTGAGCGGATAACGGCGCTACAGCCCATCATGGCGAATCAGTGCCCTGCACTTCCGACAGCTTTCACATTGAGTGGAACGGCTTTCATTTTTGTGCTTTTAAATTCCCAATTTATTTTGCTAAATTAATTTCCTAGTTTTAAAGAGCTTGCTTAACTTCCCTACCCGGGAGCTACATTTTGTGGACACATCATAAGGATGAGAGGACTTGCTTACTCCTGTGAGCGTTTACTGTCTATCACGTTCCCTAGCTTTATTAAAACAGTACAAATCACAATCCCACTGGCAAGGATTGCTGCTAAATTAGCGAAATTGGCGCAGACATAACTGAAACGCAAGAACGAGCATACTTGGCCCGCCTCCTGGTGACATACTAAGCACAGCTTTGTCCCTGCAGAAATGTATACCACAAATAACATTTACAACGATGGTTGTCAACCAGCTTTTTTTTTCTCGCAGTTTTAAAACACCATTTTTGTAGAGAAGTTTCTCAGAAGGCAAGAAGTTTTGCTAGGTTGTTTTGAAGTATTAACCTTTTTCATGAACATTGCCATCACTTAAAGGAGCCATGAAGAGAAAACAAAAGTTTGTTTTATTCGAAAGATTAGGTGTTTCATAGTACCCCAAGCGCTTTCCCGGAAGCAAATGATGCTTTATTCACTGAGAAATAAGGCAATTTAAGCCAAAATTTTAAATCTCCCGCTAAAATTGCACATTTGGTGACGTGAGCAATGGTGTCACACGGGCCGGTCCATGAAACAGATACTTAGTATGTCGACTCCATATAGCACCCACACGCGGGAGTCGACCGAGACGGCGGCCATTTTAAAAATGCTAGTAAAACCTAGTGCACCCGCAGCCCTAGTCATGGAATCGCCTGATCCGGAGAACAAAACTCTCGCCGAGGAGCTCGGGCTTGCATTTAACAACCTCACACCACTTGAACGCTCAACGCTTCTAAGTGCACGAGCGGCAAGAGTTGTGGGATACGCGGTGGACGGGAAAGCGACCATTCCGCGATAGCCACAACAGACGAACGCCCTGCCGTCGGCACCGCTGCCTCGTCTGCGCCGTCGCCACGGACGAATACAGACTGGTACGTATGTGCCGTATTTTTATTACGGTTAATAATAGTTCAACTTCAGTAGCAGTATCGCTTATGCCAGTTGGCCGGTGTCGTGTATGGAAAGCCGTTCGCGCGAGCTCTCTGCTTCGACCAGAAAGATACGAGCGTCAATGCGCGGTGTTTACGGCATTTTTCCTCCAAGGTCAGAGCGCCTCGAACCCGAAAATTCGTCTGCGCGACGGCGAGATGTCGAGCTCGGCCAGGCGGTTGTTTCGTACGCATTGGCGCACACGCTTGCGTGTTCGTTCGGAACTTCAACCGTTTACTCCACCGTTCTTTGTCATAAAAAGAATGTGCAGTATGTTTCACGGGCATTTAGCTCGCTATGCAAACTGTAAGCCCTGCCTAACATGCGTTTGCTTTTGCCGGCCTCCGCCAATCGCAGAGCTTAGCCCATGTGACGGCATAGGTTCTGTTGCGGGAAATGAGCTGGTGGGTCGCATGACCATTTCCGTTTTTCCTAATTATGTAGCTTATTTGAGCGAAGTTTGCGTTATAAGTGGTGTCGTTATGGTTCTAACGAGGCAATCTTTCGAATGAACCAAACTTGTGTTTTCTCTTCATGGCTCCTTTAAGGCACAAAGTGTCGAGAAAAGCAGCGCTTGACAGTTTCGAATTATGTTACAAACCAACACAAGTATAAACTTGAGTCACAGCTTATTTAGTGGCTCTAGTATAAACGTTCATTCCAAGCCTTATATTCTTGTACTGTGAAAGATGCCTTAGATAAACTGAATACAATCGACAATTATTAACTTTAATTATTATTGGCTTACGAATCACATATATCTGTTAGATTTTATTGGCCCGGCAGCCAGATGTGGCTATTAATATACCAGATACAAGGTTAAAATATTTTAAATCTGAATGCCCTCAAGTAAAATCCTGTATGGTAGAACGGGGTATAACAGTAAAACCAGATTTCCTGTAAAAGTTAATCGCACTCAAAAATTTAAAACCTTTACAAGAAGAACAGAGGTTCATCACCTAGCAATAAAACAGGGCACGATGGAATATAAAACTTATAGTTGTATGACAAAGTAAAATTCGCTAGGTTCAAACTGAATATAATGGTAAAATCATGTTTCCTGTAAAAGTTTGATAGCAGTCGAAAATTTAAAAACCTCTAAAGGAACCAAAGGTTTATCACCTAGAAATAAAATGGTGTGGAATATAAAACGCATAAAAGTTGAGAGAGTGTTCACGGCACTTATTTTTATAACTAGGCCAGTCAACAAGTGCGTGTACTAATGTTAGGTAGCTCACATTTTTTAGGGTGCCTCCCCTTTGCGCAACAGGAAGGTGTGAATCAAGTGCAATGTGCCCAACCCTTAGGTGGCACAGCACCACCTGTAAGAGTTATTACGCCTGTATGATTACAAAATGAACTTAACGCGGTTAAAGAGGCCATGACGACAAAATACAAATTCGGCGAATTTGAAACAACTAGACCTTAGGAACTCTCTCATCGCCCTTCCAGCCACAAAGGGAGTTTTTTTTAACCGAAAAAACAACGACATATGGAAAAACTGTCAAACTTTGCATTGCAGTGATGTAATATGGGCAGGAGTAACATAATGTGGGCTAGAACTTAAAACAGTCATCCCTGTATTAACTGCCAATTAGCAGTCAAGCGACTCAACCAAACCGAACTCGGGGCCCCACCACAATCACCAAGGCATGTTTTGTGGCAGTGGCTTAGATCGGCCGCTGCCAATTTGAGAAACAGGATTCTGTGAAGTCACAGAAAAATCACCGATTCACAAGTTTTTTTTTTTTTAACATCTCAATTATATCCGTTTAAAGTTCTCGCTAAAATTGGAATTGTTACCGGGAAAAAGCAGTCTTTTTGTGAACGAAAGCTGTATTTTGTTTTCAGGGCCCCTTTAACGAAGAGCATAAACTAGCTTGTCTGAAATCATCCATACAACGACAGAAGAATGCCCATGTGAAGTACACTGCTCGCAACATTTCGCAAAAGCATGTGGGCACCTGTTATGATGGCCACCTTGCCAGAGAGGTTGATGAGTGCTTCCGGAGGAGCCATCTTGGCGCTCAGCTCCTGCCACAAAGGGAAGAAAAGTACCCAATTAAAATCCAAACACAATAAAGCTGCTTCATCAAGTGCAAGCTAAAACCACCATTAGGCCTAAAGGAATCCTAAAAGCTCAGTGACTCTTCAATTCACCTGAAAGATCAAAGCATTTAAAGCTCTTCTGGCTTTTGCTCAACAGCAAAGGTTGTCTTGTTTACTTAGAAATAACTAACGCTGTTATTATCCTCTCTTCCCCTTTTTTTTGCGCGGCACAAAATGTTGGGTCACACATCGCGAAAAAAGACCGCCTAAGGAATTTAAAGAATTTCCAGCCAAGGGAGGTGTTGCTGCCAAGCAGAAGCAGTAGAAACTACCTGCACAATCTCCAAGATAGTCGACTGACGGCCGGACACATTTAGATGATTGGGCAAGTAATTACAGAGCTTTGCCGCTGGTTGCCGCACAGAAGTAAACAACGGACTGCGAAAGCAGCAATACACATTCCCTTGCGCAAGTCTTTTGCAGTGCTTCAGACAGTGCAAAATGTTGCACTGAAATCAAAACTGCAGCCGAACTCAACAGCAGTTGCAATAAAAGGAAATAACATTTAAGAGATAAAGTTCATGACTTTTCGTGATTTGTCATGACAAATGTATGCAGAAATTTATGCGTCGCAAGAATTTTTGCACACATTTTTGTTTTACATTTACATGTACCCGTTTCAATGCTTGCTCCAGGAAACTGCTCAGACAAGCTCCAGCAATACCGTTTCACCATTCACGATTTTAAACAGTGCAAATTGTAGTGCGGGAAGGCATATGGGGTGGCGATACGAGTTTCCCCACGTTTGTCTGTATGGTGTACCCAGCGCCCCTATCTTCCGGCATGACACGGAGCACCATCTTGAGTACGACCCCGAAACTTTTTTTTTTGTTGTTGACATACTTGTGGCCAGGGGATTCTGAAGCGGACAACCATCAGAACTCAGCAAAGGTTCTGATGAAGTTGAAGGGGGCTGTTGAAGTTGAAACTGACCCTAAGTATTCGTTTGAGGGTTAACACTGCATAGCAATTGGGCTTTGTCATAAATACGAATGGTCCACCTTTATCCCTCAGACTAATGGGAGGCTGTCGTCATCAATGCACCGGAACCAACAAACGTCTCTAAGCTAGAAATTCCTGGGTCTACATAACTTCAATTGAACGTGTCTTTCTTGTTTGTTCTTAGTGCTGTACTCTTCACGTGAAAGGGTCAAGAAGAAGCGATGGGCTAGGGCCCTGAGCAGGAGGCATTCCAAGAGAAATTACTAACATCAGCTGACTTACTCGTACACTGAGGCACCAAGCCGACCAATGTTTGTGCTTAACTGCCAGTCATTGCCATGCAACTGTCGCAGCTACAATTCCTTTACAGCATCAAGGAGAATGAATGCCTTCAAAGGCCCCCAAGCAAATTTCATGCTGAGCTTAGCTGTATAGCATGAAGACCTTACACGATCGTACCACAGCTCGAACAAGAGAATATTGAAGCCCACTTGTTTGAATATTGAAGCTCACTCACAAGTGCAGCCTCGTGGCTTTGACTGCAATGCCACAAAGGTTGGATGAAAAGTCTAAACAGGTCACAACAACGCATCATTTACGTGACATCAAACGCATAAATGTAATCAAGTTTACCACAATGGCATAACCATTAACACGGTGTGCTGTACGTGTCTACCAGCTTTAGGTGCATTTTTTTTTCCTTCGAAAATGCATTTGGCATTTTCTTGTCCTGGTAATTAAGACGCAAGACCAAGGGCAAAGTCACATTTGCAGCTCGTTATTTACAGGGCCCGTCTGCATTTGCCGACCGCTAACAGGCATACGCTTTAGTAGAAGGTGGCTTGAAATGCCCTGCTGTAATATAGCAAGTAGACTGCCGTTATCGTGCTGCAAGGCCATAAAAACAAGCAGTCCAGCCCCAGTAACAAGCGGTCAGAACAGGTTTAACTCCTCGTTGCTAACGTCGATTCAAAGGTTGCAGCAATGCGGTTGCATGGTTAGCGTACCCGACTTCGTGATAACAATGTTCATTTGTCAAACCACGGGGGCCCGGCGTTTGTCACAAACGACAACTTAAACAACCAAATAGGAGACGGTACAAACACGCCCCTGTAGATCACCGGCGGCCAAAACCACAAATATGACAGCGAAAACGGGCTCCCCGTACGCCTGTGGGAAAACTACCGCTACATCCCCGTGCGAGTAACTTCCGCAAAGTGAATACGAGGAATCAACCTCTTTACCGGGTTTTGGGTATGAATGGGGCACGTGTACTACGATAGAACGCAGGAGAGAACGGAGAAGGTGACAAATTCGCGCATGCTGAAATGAAAAAGGCCGCATCCTCACCCGAACGAGAAAGCGTGGAGCTGTCGAAAGCAAGAAAAACGGCACGAGTGTGCAAAAACACACAGCGGGAGCTCACGGCTGGAGTGCACTCGTATGCTGGCACACTCACAGGACAAGGAGAGCAGGGGAGAGTACCCCAGTGAGAGTACGCTGAACTCGTGGTCCGTCGCGACGCTGAAAAACACATGCAACACATGCGCAACTGGCAGGCCGGCATGGGGGCGCTGCAAGCCTTGCTACAACTAGAGGTGACGTACACGGTGACGTACTGACTGCCAGCAAGATAGATTTTGCCCCATTACGGCTTATCCTGGTCCAACGCCTTTTTTAGGAGGCGTTGCCTGGTCTGAGGCAGTCATACCAAACATTCCCCCATTCCCTGCGGAACAACTGGCGATGACCATAGAGTTTCATACAATTGTATTAATGTATACAACGGTATGGCAACGAAGAAGAAATTAGGGCACACTTCCTGTTTACAACGTAACTTAAGCATACCTAACACAACCTAACCTAACCAGACCTTTTCAAATTTCCGTTCACTCAAAAACAATGTGATGCTGCGGAGTGACCTTCAAAAAGACTCTCCCACACGATGCGCAAGTTCCAACTTGTGAGCCATTCTCTTCCTGGACCGCATGCGGTGACCTTCAAGGGTACATTTCAGGTCCTCTACTTTTCAACCTGCTGGTGATGGTGCTAACACGTATTTATTTTATTTACAAATGATACAGAGACGCCATGTTACGATTTAGCGAATTTAGGTGTCTAGGGAAGATGGGGTAGGTTATGGGAACTGGCAAAAAAAGTTTGGCCTTGACAGAACTTGAAATGCCCACTCAGGACAGGGACGGAAGCGGGTGACTGTTTCTTTAGAGGTCATGGCCTAGCTAGGGCGCAGTTGAAGCAGATACGTCGCAGTTGACTGTGTTGACTGCATTTACTGGGGGTGGGTTTGGTGGCTTGCAACAATATGCTGCCTGGAGCCCGTTTTTTTCAGGCGCGAGTTGTAGATCTAGCTGAGTCAGAGTGTCGCGAGCTCAAGGATATTGGCCGCCGCCTGTAGCAAAAAACAGTCCTGGCATTTGGCTCAAAAAGATTAAAACAGAAATTGAATGTCATATACTACACTCCATCCTTGGATTGTCTGATGAATGTGGTGGAGCGTCGATCGCGCAGAAAGCCATCACGACTATGAGTAGCTTTCCGACTGAAAAGTGTTCAGTGCTTCATTACTACTGTGAAAATTGTTCTGCTTTATTAGACCACATTGCAATGATTAGAAAGGGTGTAAAAATTACTGCACTCTTCGCTTGAAGCACCCGTGTCTAATAGGGATAGAAGGAAGAGTGGCTTACATCATCGCAACGATCATTAGCATGTTTGTGACCATTGCAGTACAAGCCACCTGCATAGCCAGGTTCTAACTGTAAATGAAGGAAGTTCTTCAATTGTGATCCTATCCTGCACTGTCCAAATCCATTGTTTTTCCCTGAATCTCCTTATCACCCCTTTATCGAGTAACTGACTTCCCCAGGAAAGCAAGATAAGCTTAGGAGGTACTTACGAGAACCCATGACGACACGCTCCGTGAAGGCAGAAGTGCACGCTGCTTAGAAGGGCTCGATTTCTCCCCTCTATTTTGCACACACTCAACACCTCCCTCCCCTCTGCTTGCTTAACTCACTTCTCTTGTCTTCTATGCCTATAAACCACTGGATATCGGCTAGGCTTCGGTGGCCAGGCCTTCCGCAGCCATTGATATGATACAGCTGCAGCTGCTTGCCGCCAAAACAGGGCAACTTTCGCCAATTCGCGGGATGGCTAGGGGTAGTGACACTAGCTAGGGGCATCTCCCATGTTTTTTTTTTTTCTCTCTCCATCGATTCTTTGCCTACATCTAGCATGTTCCGTCTCTCAGTAGTCACTCTCAAACGGTCCACGATATTGTCAGTTTTCCTTATTACATGCCTGGCCCAAATCCACTTCTCTAAATTTCAGCTACGTCTTCCATGTGAATTTGTTCCCTAATTGAAGACACCCATTTCCTGTCCATAACTGAACTTACTCCTATATAGCTTCTTACCACAGCGCATTCGGCTGACCTAAGTTCTCTCAATGTGTTCAGCAAGAAGATAAGTTTCTGTCTTGTAAGCCATCACCGGCGGTACACATTGGTTGTATATCATTCTTTTGTATACCATACCATTGTACATCATGCCATGCGATACCATACCATACCATACCATTTGTATATTATACCATTGTATACCACTTGCACATTTAGCGGACTATGCAATCCTGACCAGCATACCCACTTTTCAAATATAGGTAAGGCTATGGCCTAGCTGTTACACACATGGCCATAAGTAGCCCTCAGTAGCCCTAAGCTTTTATGAAAAAAACCTGCAAGTGACAAAGAACATTTTCTTTTTAACCCAGCAAGTGAAACTTTTGTTTTAGATCTCTACTTTAGATCAATACTGGCTCTGCAATTGTCACATTTTTTTCACGCAAGAAAGACAGGACGAAGAGGTGCGAGCATATCATTTCATATATATTTATGTATCTCATCACACACAGGGAAGAATGTGCACAGCCCACGAAAGAGAGCAAAAAAAAAACCGTGCACATCATTTCAAGCACAACAAAAAACAAAGGCGCTAAAAAAGAGTAGCGCTCTGTGAATGCAATGGCAACAAGGTACATAATAGAAGCTGGTCCCCCGAAGATTCGTCATCAACACACTCACTTTGAAACTCGCGCGCACATTCACAAAACACACACACGACCACACATAAACAAGTCAGACACGCTAATAAACATTCAAGGCTGGCGACCCGAAATGGCCTGCGAGGGCGCACCCAAATGGACACAACAGCAGTTAAAGTTCTCAAAAAATAGGCCCTTCACGCTATTTGTATTTCCAGAGCAGTTGCTGACTGTACAGGGGCACTACAACCAGTGCAGTAGACAGTCTCTAATAACGGAGCGTAGTTTCTCAATCCAAAGTTCCAACATAACAAATGTACCGTACTTACTCGTATAATGATCGCACTCGCGTAATGATTGCACCCTTGAAGTTTGTCCTCAAATTTCGTTTTTTTTTTTTATTTTATTTTCCGTACAATTAATGAAGGCCCCCTGAACTAGCCGCAGCAATATGTCGTATGTGTGCCAAGTATAGCTGATTATGGTTGTGCATACCTGTTTCCTTCCTTTTCAAAGAGGACGTGGCTACATTATTGCCGCAGACTTGCCGATATTAGCGATATCGGCAAGCATGCGTTCAATATTGATGAGGAAGAAACTCTCACTAAATGCACATAATGTACTCACTAGACAAAGAAAAAAAGGCGTTCAGGTTGCTGCGTCGGCAGCCGTGTCTGTTTCGATGTTCCGCACTGCGACAGTGGCAGCCACTTATTTGTCGAACTGTTGTCACCTCGCAGCAAACTCGTTCCGGTGCGTTCCGTAAATTCATGAAAACACTGCATTTTGCGTTACTTAGCAAAGTGGCTGGCGCCGGTAAGCGAAATTTTTATTTTATGTTTATGGGACCTATCGTAAGAATTTTGACCCACAAGTTGCTTGTGTTTTCTGTGCTCAAAAATGTTTCGCTAAAAATTTACCCCGCGTAATGAACGCACCCCTAAATTTACATCAAACATTTTGAAAAAAAAAAAAAAGAAAGTGCGATCATTACGCGAGTAAATGCGGTAATACACCTCTTGTCAAGTACGCCTTTGTCAAGTACGCAGAACTGTTGTAAAAGCAAAACCTAAACTATAACTGCTTAATGTTCCCAAAAGACGTTAACTTACGGCTTCACGCGCGGAATATGCAAGCAAAGGCGCTCACATGCCAGGGTGAGAAGAGAAAAAATGTACAAAAGTACAGGACTATCAAAAATAGGTGCGCCATGTCGAGGAAAGCAGCAAATGAACGGCACTGCTAGAAGGCATTTTGCCGTAGTTTCAACATCACCGCGTCCGAGGAAAAAATAACTTTCCTTCTCAATCGCGTCTACGATAAAACGTAGGCCTGATGTAAACAGGAGTCATCAGGCTATGTACATTCGTAATAAAGCGATATGTCCTGAACGCCCGCTTTTTATCGAGCGTCCCTCTGCTGTCTGGTGCAAAACTTGTCACCACTTTTTTCTTGCAGCACTGAGCACGCCCCAACTGCATTACCCTTATACACAAACACATCGCCAGGCTGCCGGTATTACGAACGTTTAATGACCCCCCGGAGTAGCATTCCTTGCATGGGAAAAGCTTCGCAGGTCTTAAACCTGCAGTGCCATTACCACAAGCACTTCGTGGAGTGTAAGGCATTGATTTCAATAAGAAACGTAAAATTAATATAGTCTTTTTTTCATCTCGCATCCTGAGCTGTAATGTTCCTTGAACGAAATCTCCCTCAACAGCTCACTTAGCACATCTACGAGCGTGATCACAAGGAAAAGACTAGTTGTGATGTACAGATTCAACGCCTCGGGAGAAAGAAAATTAACAGAGGGCGACAATTTTCCGGGCAGTGCAAGACAGCCGTGACGAAACCGACGCACCCGTCGTAACTTCCATTGTCAAAAAGAATAGCGAGCAAAGGACGAAAACGTCAATCGATACGAAAATAGTCACTAAAGCTAACTGTACAAGCGAGATACTCGAGGAAAGTCGCAGGATTAGTGTTACGATTTAAGTTTTCAAACACTGTGACACAATGTTTATGCACATTTTTGGAAGCGAATAGAAAGCGTTCTCGCTGTTTGCGCATTTCTGTACGATTTGGATTTTTGTGTCGACGGTAGCATCTCGCGATATGATGCCTGCATGAACAATGCGCATGACAATAAATAGAACATGTTCTGTTAACCAATTTTTTTTTTTTTTTTTTTTCAAAGTTTGGTGAAGATAAGAAAATGACCACGTATGCTCGCAAACTCTTTTCTAAGCAAAAACACGCCCTCCGGGGCGCTGTTGGAATTACTCGGCGATTCAACCGACGAAATGAAATTAAAGAACGAGAAATCTTCAAGATGGAAACGATAATAAACTGTTTGCGCAAATGGGCTGTACAATGGGCTCCTGTGCAATTCCCGTAGTTATAGGCTCGATATATTCACTTATGCAATATCGATACATCTAGGCTTATTTTTTTATACAAGTATTATATACCAACAGTGTTAGAATTGACGGGACAATGTTGCTTATATGTACACAGCTCTGTACTACTAGTGTGGAGCCAAAGTAGGTTAGCTGGCGCGTACCAAAGAAGCAGCTAATCCTAAGCTGCGCTCGCTCTAAAAACATCTGTTGAGCCATCAAACTGTACATTAAAGACCCAAGGTGATCCTCAATGAGTACAACTTTCTCTAAAGCGCAATCATGAGCTGCATATTCTGCAGTGTTCCTGCAGTAATGCACAACGCCAACTTTGATCTCTCGTCTTCCTCTACCATTCAGTTCAACATAACTGGCACAAAATTAGTCACTGACACCAACTAACCGTGCAGACTACCCTGGACAATGATGTATCAAAAGTATAGGCAACAAAGTTGACAAGCTCAGAGTCGAAGTGAAATTTCGATGTTGAAAGCAGAATCTATACGCAAGAGCGCCGCGCTATATGTGTGAGGATGTTTTTGACTACTGACTCGTTTTCAAACAACCAGAATGGACGGCGAGACATAAATACCATGACCCCACGGCGACCTCGCAATAGTGAACATAAATATAGCCTATTCAAAATATGACAGTCGTGAGCGCAATCAATACACAAATGGTTTTCGAAGGAAAGATAGAATGTTTGCCAACCAAATGCAGTTTCACTGCGCTGAACGTCGAAGGCCAAACTGCTTTTAAAGAGTGAATGAATAAAACTTTCTTGGTTTCGCCTGCTCAGAAAAAAATACGGGATAACAAATGTTGGACACCCTTTCACCACTCCTGATGTACTAGACGCAAGCTAATGCCACAACCGCCTGGATGTTAGTTATGCAAGCTTGATTCAAAAGAAGAATGGATCAGTATACTAAAGCTGTCAGTAACGTCGCTAGTGGTGTTGCCTTCTATGTGAAAGTGTACACAACCGGCAAAGCCACAATAAAAATTAATTTTGCTTTTGCGTTGAGATTCAACAAAAACTGCTTTGACTTCCGCAATGGCATTACCGAAAGAAATAAAGGGGGGTGGGGTACAAAAACTGCCTCGTAAAAAGACCGAAAGAAGAGTAATTATAGCCAATCATAATTTATCGCTGGCGCAAGAAACTACCGAGGACGGGGTATAAAAACTGCCTCATAAAAAGACCAAAAGAAGAGTAAATTATAGCCAATCATAATTTATCGCTAGCGCAGGAAACTACCAAGACATCAGGCTAATGCATCTAGACAGCCAGGGCACCTAGGTATGGCTTAAGTTTTTACATTGAGAAATGAACGAAGAAAACCAAAAGCACCGCTGTTCTACTGATCTTGACCGACCAGAGAAAGGGGATGAGTTTAGAGTCAATTTTCTTTGCAATAACCTAGGAATCTTGGATGGAATTCCCTTCCAAAACTGGGATGTTCCGATCTGGCCATTTAGTGTGGCAAAACATTTTCACGGGAGGATACTAGCACCTAATTTCAAAGCACCGTAATAGCCCATAATAGCCGAGCCAAGCACTTGGTTGATAGTTAACATAAGGATGGCAGCGTTTGCTAACAGTGAATAGCCCAGCCAATCCTCGACCAATAGCCAATACACAAACAAGCACATTCCCCTAGCACCCCTGCAGGACACGAATGATGCCAGTGTTAAGCTGGCACAAAAATAAAACCCATCAACATTCATCGTGCACAAAATAACTGCATCTAATGCTACTATTTAAAAGTCCATTCCTTACACCTGATTTTACACGCAATCTTAAAGACAAAAAGGGCATAGCAAAGATATAACGCAGCTTTTTTCCTGTCTCACGCCAAAAGGCACTTGATTCAACACGACAAATAAGCCTCTCATTTGTTGGTACATCACACGTGCAGAGCACATATTCCCTCATAAAACATTGCACTTGAGAACAAAATAGAGCAGCAAACCGGCTGCATTCACTGACAATTTTCTCCTTTGACATTGAGAGGAGCAGCCAAGGTTGTATGGCTTTGCACTGAGTCATGTTGTCAGGAAGCAAAAAAAAAGGTTTTAAAAGTGAGCAATTGACGCAGAGAAGTGTACAACAAAGAACTTCGCGCGCACACACACACAGACAGACATACAAAAATGCGGGAAAGAGCTAGAGCAAGAATTCTCACCATTGAGACTAGGGATTTTAGGCTCTTCCGAGCAAACATAAACTATGGTTCAGAAAACAAGCAGCGCTGTGTAGACATCCCCAACTATCTCCGGTTTCATTTCGACGTTTTTTGTAAGCTCACGTTTCGATTGCAACTTCTGCCAGCATCACACACGCAAGGCGCAGTGACCAAACACCGCGTTTCTTTTTTCGAAATAATTTCGTAGCTTAAACTCTACGCTAAAAGCAGCAGTGACTGATGCATTTGGAAGTTGATGTGGTCTTCGAGGCAACAACAGTTGACGCTACGAGTGGTCATTACTTAAACCAGCGTGTTCTCGAGTTTCATTTCATGTCGAGAGGTGTCAGAATAGCAATGTTCAACGAAACTTTACCGTGCTACAAATGAACGGGCAGCGTGTTCACTGGGCATGAAATGGCCGTGAGTCCCTCATAATGACTTACTGGGCACTCCTAAGCATGCACTGAACAGAGCTCAATTATAGACTAAAACGAAATAAATTACGAAGCGAAGTTACCGCTAACAAAGGTGAAAAAAAGGTCGATTGGCGATTACAAAACTACTGCACAGAATTCACCTCTACAGCGCAATACGTTACGCAAAAGCGAGCAACAGAGTTAGCTGCGCTGACGGGTCATTGGAATGAATATTGCACTCTGTGGGGTACTATGAGCAAAACAGATAGGTAAAATATAGCAAAGGTTTAACGATGTTCAAGTACAAAAATACTGTCTAGAACGCAACATAACACCGTCAATGTTCCTTGACAGGGAAGGAATTAATGCGCCAATTTTTTTTTTGCATATAAGAGGTGCATGAAAACTGCTTGAAAAACAGGTACCGAAACCAAGTACATTCCGACAAGATTAAGCCCTGCACAAATGGCGACTCAAAAGTAAAGAACAGTTGAACCGCAAAGGAAAGAAAGGTTATTTCCTCGTGCTAACGCTGGTTAAAAGAACATTCGGCTGAAATGTTAAAAACAAGTGGCATTAATATTGACACATTTTCTCCGACGTGCAGTAACGCAACAGCATTCCCTACTATAGTAACAAAAAGCGCAGTTTTCGTACCCACGCTTTCATTTTCCTGCACGCATCAGACTTGAAAATTGTGCGCATAAGCTAGCCCTGCTTAGGGTGCTTTTTGAATGATACGCAATCACAAAATGCTTTAGTGGAAATCGCGGTCTTTCAAATTCCTCCCAACTGATAACTGGCTCTCGACACCCGGTGGACATATACAGTTGCTGGTATATCTTTCCCTCAAACTTCAACACGTTTCCGCCGTGTCTGAATTCCTTGGAATGTAAGGCTCACAATGAATGAAATTACGAAGTAAAATCCTTGCCGTTTTCTAAAAAACTGCCCTAACCAGCTTCTGCTCATTTTGCGGTTCTTTGACAAGGACATTTGTGTATGACACTGCTACGGTTACATGTCCGTAACTGCGCGAAATTACCATTTCATCAGGAAACAAAAGCCCCATGATTTTGTATACAGCCAAGAAAGACTTCAACAAAGAAAGTTTGCGAGCATGCAATTGGGAAAACAAAAACGAACGTACTCCAAACCCATTCAACACGCACACACACACACACAAAATCATGCATATGCCAACCACATTACTGCTCTCCGAGCGTCGCATTCAAGTACGTACTCCATTCCACTAAGAAAACAAGTGGCGCCAACGGAATGAACAGAAATGCCTTTTAATGTTCGTCGCTCGATGGAAATAAATTACGTGCAAATGACTCAAGCTGACTGCCATGTGAAGTCCAGAACGGACGCGTGTGAAAACAGTTAGCTGCCAGTCCATATCTTTATGTAAATGACTAATCGAGAGGCCTTTCTTGAGAGTAGTAATTTGAGTGTTTGTAGTAGTACACCTCAAAGCATAACGCATAGTATGAGCCTAAGCGAGGCATTTAACCACGATTCGCAAAATGGAACATCGCTGTGCGTGGAGCTTTTGCAATAATTTTATCGATAACGTGCTGTTGAGTGCAAAGACGCGGGTTCTATCCCGGCTTTGATTATCTGATGGAGGCAAAAAACTAAAATGCCGACACGCCGGCATTTCAATGTGCATTAGAGATCCACAAGTGATCTAAATGAATCCGTAAATCTTTACTACGGCCGGTTTCATGACCTAAGTGTAACTGCACCACGAAAAGAAAACAATGCTTTCTTCGATACTTCCAAAAAGACACTAACCTAGGTCTCAGTAAGCTTATTGTTCCTGATCGGCTGATGTTTGCGACAACTAGTGCAGAATGCGGCAATTTCTACATGGTATTTCGACGGGACCTGATTCAAACGGCAAATGTTAACGCCACCTGGTCTCCTAGTGGATGAAATTAACGCAGGCAAACTCTGAGAAACATTTACGCCAGAGCGTTCCCGAGTACCGGTACAGAATCGCAAAACAGGTGAATGCTGGAGGATGTCACGCCACGAGAAAGTTTTTCAGACAATGAAAAAAGCACGCCTCGACAAGTGATAGTGATATTTCATAATGATCTTTTTTGTGCGCTAAGGACTAGTTAAAAAGTATTCTGCTCCTTTTCTTGTGTTCCAGTCGACGGCTGAGGTTACGTCACAAGGCCTGCTTCAGCTCCGCACGGCCACCGAAAAAGTATACATACAACAGACAAGACCAAAATGCCATACAAACTAGGCCCCTCAGATAACTTGCCACACTATTTCTAGATGTACTTCCTCGCGAGAAATACCTCTCAAGCATATCTGAATCTAACGCCAGCCTGCCGTGCTGTTTAAAAAGCATTTCTGCCCTGGGGTTCACGTTTAACAGATTCGAGAAACATTTTAAAGACGAAGGATTTTTGCTTCTGAGGTGGCCTCAATTCCTTCGAAACTTCATTTTTATAGCCCCGCGCACGGCAATTTGAGTTAACAATCTGAATTGGTATTGCTAGCCAGCGCACTTGTAGTGAAGGGGGGGAGTGGGGGACTGTGCCATTAAAAACACTCATAAAAATCCGAAAATGTGAGCTTAAAAACAACGATTCACATAAGTAAGAGAAATAAAGTAAAATAACAATGTGTGAAAACGAAAAAAAAGCCATCCCAAACCGCAGTAAACCAGAACATCAACAAAAAGCAGAACATTTATATATTGCGACAAAAAAATATTGAAGTACAAGGTAACACATAATGCCAGGAGATGAACGTGAGAGAGAAGTCCACTAAACGGCTTCAATATATCTGAACATGTTTTCTCTAGCTCGATGAGCGATTGCACAAAAACATAAAGAAGCAACTCTGAAGAGAAAAAAAAACACTCGTAATGCTCGTTATCATAAAAAACAAAAACAAAATCGAGAACTGATACAGTGCGGACGTCGATAATCTTGCAGAAGAACGCCGGTGATAACTTTGGTGGTTGGATTTTTTAGTTTTTGCGTTCTTGGCGAGAGAGTGAGCAGGTACGCGAATATTTACAAAAGAGAAAAAAAAAAAAAAGCAGCGAGAAAATGCCTTCGCAGCTTTAATGCTTCATCACACTGCATCAAACAAACAGAGGGAATGTATTCCGAAAAAAAAAATTAAAAAATAAAAACAAGACACAACAGCGCGGGAAAAAAAAAGCATAAGATGTGAGCGTAAACCCTTCCACAAAAAAAAAAAAAAATGCAGCAGCCAACACACTTTTGAAGTGAAATGCTCCGACACCACCAACGCGTGCATCGAAGAAAGTTGGTGGTGAAAAAAAAATACTTAACAGGAGGGAAGAAAAACGCTGAAAGAAAAAATAAAAAAACAGGGGAAAGGAACTTCACTGCTCTGATGTCCAGCTTGTTTTGGCACTGCCTTGGTTTCCGTCTGCTTGCAAACCAGTCTTGTCGCCGAGTTGATTCTTCCACAGACTCAAGTTCGACGTAGCGGGTCTCGGCCCCGAAATGGCGGTACGTCAAACCACCAAGGAAAGAAAAACAGAAAGAGAAGTGTGCGTAGAGCGGTGAAGAAAAACAGAGAGCGATGGAAAGGCACCTCCGACAACGTCTGGATGGCGGAGCGGTACACTCGCTCGCCGAAAGGCACTGGTTTCTTCAAAGCACCGGCAAAAACATCTCGTGTCCCAACACTCGGTTTCCTCTGGTCCGAGGCTTCGCACTGTTGATGCAAGTCGATGTCGGCCTTTCGGTGGACGACCCGAAGAGGACGAAAAATTGCTTGCTAGAATGATAGCAAGCTGGAAGAAAAGGTAGGTGCAGAAGCTCATTAGAATGTTACCAGAAATGCGCAAGACTTTGCAACTTACAAGGAAAATGAATTTATTTATGTAAGCTATCGTTAAGATACATTTAAGGGGAGAACATGGCTCTTAAAACGGCTTCCTTTAATTGGTGAGCAAACTCTGGGAAACTTGTCAGTCTTGCTGCTTTTTTCCCACTGATTTTAAATATGCCACTGTTTTTTGAGCAAGTCAATTAGTTGCCAAGAAAATTAGAGATAATTCATCATTTTTGGAGGAACAATAGACAAGACAGAGTTGGCCATAAAACTGTAATCTCTATATTTTCCAATACTATGAACCCTGGTGAGTGCACTAAGAGAATCAGTTTTTCGCTGCACCGCTTGGAACTAGTTTTGCAGCTCATTAAACCTTCGTGTTTGCAATAAGCATTCGAAATAGTTCCTTGCCACTGGTGCCACCAAGGTTTAATGAGCTGTAAAACTAGTTCCAAGCGGTACATCAAAAAACTTTCTCTCATTGCACTCACCTGGGTTCATAGTATTGGAAAATATAAAGACTACAGTTTTATGACTAACACTGTTCTGTCTTCTGTTCCTCCAAAAATGACTAATTATCTCTAATTATCTCGGCAACTAATTGACTTGCTCAAATAACAGTGGCATATTTGAAATCAGTGGGATAAAAGCAGCAAGATTGACAAGTTTCACAGAGTTTACTTAAAAATTAAAAGAAGCTGTTTTAAGGGCAGTGTCCCCCCTTAATTAAGTGCACCGGACTACTGGTCACCTGAATCAGATGAGACCTGTGCAAATAAAGCCTGCATACTTTAAGGATTTAACGCTTGCATGACGAAAATTCGGTTACTTGCAAGTTGCCAAGTTTTCCGAGTGAAAGTAACATCTAGAAAATGAGGCAACTAGGCTGAAATGTACGAAACAATTTGCACATAGTTTAGTAAGAAGATTCCACAAGATAAAAACCCACCAATTATGGTCGGCCCAGTTTTCTGCAATCTTGAAATATTTCAAAATTATTTTGCATTTGTGACAAAGTTAAATGCTTTTTGGGTTTTTTTTTTTTTTTTTTTGGCTAAGATTTCAACCGCAAGTGTTTGCAATGTGCAAAATTTCGCTGCTTTACCATTGTGATGAGGACGTTTTCTGGCCATGTTTTACCCGAGCATTTTTTTCTGATTTCATTCTAGCCGTACTCGGCTTCTGCTCTGCAGTAATGTTTTAAGCATTACAACGATAACAAGAAGAATTAAAATGTGTCGTTACTTTTACTGGTTATTCTGTTGAACTAAAAAACGTGTAAATTTAAATAAAGGCTTGCTACTGCTGAAAGTTTTGAGCATGCCAAACACTTCATAAGAGAGCGTGGGCATTTGGTCGTTTGATGAGCTTACTGATAAGAAAAGCCAGAAGAAGACTTGAATCAAAAAGATAAACGTAAGACTCACAGTTAAATTATATCCACCGGTTCATCGTCTGCATCAAACTCCATTTGCTGGAACAAACGAAAAAAGACGCCAGTTTACTGTGAGTGTCATTTGCAGCTTGTTAAAGGAGCCATGAAGACAAAATACAAGTAGGGTTTATTAGTAGTCCCGATAACAATGATACCAATATCATCGCAATCTTCGAACAAATAACGGAGATATTAAAGAAAACGTTGAAGCTGTGGCGACCCCCTAGCCAATTTCCCGCAACTTTTCTATGACGTCACGGAACCTTATTTGTGCGATTGGCGGCCGCCTAACTCACCTGTCGCGACGACACATGACTGGACGTCTGTAATGGGGCCTCTAGTTCCATTTGACCGCATCACTTGAATGCTAACGTGCAGTTAACGCACTGAAAATCATGCTTTATTGCTGGCCCGTATGGCGTCATTCTTGCTCATAACACGTCACTGTGGCGCAAAATTTGAAAGTTTTTAAATACTTCTTGCTTTTTTTCGTTAAAAAAAACATCTTTTGTGGCTCTAATGGAGCTGAGTGAGATACTGAATCCTAGTTCTTTCAAATTAAACAAAGTTTATTTTCTCTTCATGGCTCCTTTAAAGCCCTCAAGGCATGTCAATAAACCAAGAACAGAACAGAACTACGATAGTTTGAAACCCACGAAACAATACTAAAGAAACAATACACTTTCCCACCATTCAGGGATGTTAGAGGGGCCATGCAGACAAAATACAAGTTTGTTTTATTCAAAACATTTGGTGTTTTACAGTCCCCCCAGCGCTTTTCCAGCAGCAAAACGAATCATATGCTTTATTCACTGAGAAATTATAAGTTTAACATAAAGGAGGACATTTAAAACTATTTCTTTTAATTTTTAAGTGAACTCTGTGAAACTTGTCAGTCTTGCTGCTTTTTCCCCACTGATTTCAAATATGACATTATTTTTTTAGTTGGTCAATTAGTTCCTGAGATAATTAGAGGTAAATAACCATTTTTGGAGGAACAATAGACAAAACAGTGTTGGTCATAATACTGTAATAATTACATTTTCCAACACAATGAACCCTGGTGAGTGTCATTAAACTTCAGCGTTCGAAATGGGCACTCAAAATGGTTCCTTGCCACTGGTGCCACCAAGGTTTAATGAGCTGAAAAATTAGTTCCAAACGATGCATCAAAAAACTGATTCTCTTGCACTCCCCAGGGTTCATAGTGTTGGAAAATGTAATCATTACATTTTTATGGCTAACACTGTTTTGTCTATTGTTCCTCTGAAAATGACTAATTATCTCTAATTAGCCTGGTAATTACTTGACTTACTCAAAAAATAGTGGCATACTTGAAATCAGTGGGAAAAAAAAACAGCAAGACTGACAAGTTTCACAGAGTTTACTTAATTAAAGGAAGCTGATTTGGGAGCCGCGGTCCTCCTTAAACAGCATCATTGTTAAAAAAACTTTTTTATCTGCATGACCATTGCAGACAAGCTCTGAGTTGCAAATGAAAGTTGCAGCATCTGTGTTGTGCTTTTCTGCCCTGCGTTTCTTCGCAGAGGTCTTAGTGATTCCACTGCAGTTTTGTTTCCACAAGCCTTATGTCACTTCCACAGAAAGCCAGCACAAGGCTGAGAGCCCGCCAAGAGGGGAAGCCAACCGGCAGGAACCAACGGCTACATTCGCGGCAAAATGTAATTGCCAAGCCGCTGTTTTGCCGGTACATCACGGTTACGAAAGAAAACCCCTGCGTCTATTTTTTTTTTATATATATACCGCTTACTGGATGGGCTTGTGAATGTTAAAATTATAAGTCCTATTAAAACATTTTTTGCTTTGCACTACATTTAATTCCCCTAAATTATAGGTCATAGCTTAAAAATGGTTTCCGTATTTGAACATCTCAAATATTTCTGTAGGACACATCTACAGAAATATTAAAAAAGAGAACAATTTCAAAGCCCGAAAACACAACAGCTTTTGTATTATGCGAGCATGCGAAACACACAATATCTCCACATTATTTTGACGCACCACTCAACGGTGCAAAACCAATTTACAGCAAATGTTACAAGATTCAGCAGCTAAAATCGCAGAAGGAATGGCCTCAAACCCTTGGCTGGCATACGAGGAGACCATAATAAAACACGAGCTGGGAATGCGTTAAATATAAGAAAAGACAAGCTGTTGAAATTTAAAAATATATATATTTCTGCCCGCTTTTATCCCCCTTGAAAATGAAAAAAAAAAAAGCATTTCTAGCAAGAAATCATAATTTACAGCTTCATTTATGACTAGATTTATAGATTCCAGCTGAAATTGACAGCTTCTAACTAGAAAATTTTCAGTCTAGCTGGAGACGATTATTTCCGGCTTTCAAGCTTTTTTTGCTTCTAGAAGGACTGACAAATGCTAGCTGGAAGTAATAGCTGCCAGCTGGAACAATAATCGAAATCCAGCTAGAAATGAGCTGGGAACTAAATTTCTAGCTACAAGAAGTATCTGGTTCAAAAATCCAGCTAGAAATAAGCTGGAAACTAAATTTCAAGGTAGAAGAAATTTCTTGTTAGAAAATCCAATTTGAAATGAGCTGGAAACTAAATTTCTAGCTAGAAATATTTCGAGCTAGAAGAAATTTCTGGTTCAATAATCCAGCTAGAAAAAAATAAAATTTTCAACTGGGATTTAGACGTTGAGATGTTCAGAGGAGGCACTTACAACTGCCGTTGACCGGGACATGGCGGAATGACTCCCCGATCCGACCGCATGCTCTCCAATTAATACCTGGAGCCGTTGCAACTGAGACAGCAGTGACCTGCAGGGAACAACGGGAGACTCTATTGAACGCCAGACAATCAGAGATTTTCACAGCAAATAAAAAAATGAGATATTACATTTGAACCCCTTTATAAGAGACACATAACGAGGAGAAGCTTGTCTCTTACACGAGATGTCTCTTATAAGCAGGGAACCATGTTCAGGGTTCGTACGGGCTTCAAAAGCAAAAATTCAAGGGTTTTCAAGGACTTTCAAGGACCAGAAAACACATTTTCAAAATCACCATCTCATGTTTTATCTGGGATTATTTATAATTTTTTCAACAAAATGCAAAATTTTGATATTGCCTAATACCTAAGAATATTAATGCACATTTAAATAAGCGCTATGGGTTCATAAATGCTCCCCCAGCTTTATTTTTTATTTCATAGCTAATATTTAGAGGTTTTTTTTTTCTTGGTGTTTTGCTGAGGCTGCTTGATTTCAAAACTTAGGTAATGTTGCCTGCATCTCCTGCTTTGTCAGCAAGAGTATCAGCTGAAATTAACTCAGCAAGTGTTGCTGCAAGGCAGGATGAACTATGTACACGTCCACCATTTGCACGTAAAAAGCAAACGCAGATGGAGCATATGAGGAACAGCAAACATGCAATGAAAAGCCGTCCACAGACTAGATGGAACATGCAAGATAGAGAACAGAAGCCGGCTTTCACGAGATTGTATTGTGACATGAGAGGAGTGCTGCTCCCAATGTTGCCTCGTATTAATGAGAATCCACAACTCGTAATTTCACGCAATACAGTGAAACTTGATTGCTACGATGTTTCTTTACATTTGTAACACCTCAAATTCACGAGGAACACTTTAAATTCTTGTGAAAAGACAGGGCCATTGGTTATCACCAGAAAAATCAAGGGTTTTCAAGGACCCTTTAAAAATTCCAGGACTTTCCCGGCCTTAAAATTTACACTTCTAAATTCAAGGGTTTTCAAGGTTTTCAAGGACCTGTGCGAACCTTGCATGTTTTCACTAACTGACCAGCCCTTATAGTTCAATGTGGGCACTGTACGACTAAAATAGGCTCAAAAGAACGCTGCAGCATGTTGAAAAATATTCATTCCAATTTGTTTAGCCCCCAGAATTTATGAAATAGTTCTGAATTTTTGTTTGCTTCATGACTGTATTTACGCTGTTCTTTACAAAAGCTTCTAGAAGCTTTCTCTTCTTTCACTGTCTGCGGAACATGAAGTGTAGATGTTGAGTTCACAAGCCTGATGAATAGCCAGAGTTCACAGCTTCTTCCGCTGTGTGCTCTGGCTATTCATCACGCTTGCAGGACTCAACACATGTGACGCTTAGGTATTGATTGGAAGCATCGCGAGTGGGAGAGCCCAGTGCGCACTCCCGGTATTCTTGGCTTGCGCAGAAGCCCACATGAGTGGTCGTGCTCCAATGCATGGCAGTAAGCTTTAACCACTTCTGTAAGTTCTATTTCCATTGGCAGGGCTTTTGGTTGTCGTTTAATAGCTGACTGAACCACTGCGTGTTTGCTGAGGTTATAATAAATAGTGAGTGCGGGCATCTGTCATCCTGCTTTGTTTTCACAACGGACGCAACTGCAGTTAGTTACTGGTGGCACCGCATCTAAAGTTAAAATGTCTCTTACGAGCGAGCTTGCTGACCAAAATTCAAGGATAACTTGTCCTTTACAACCAACTATCTTCTACATCTGATGTCTGTTATAAAAGAGGTCCATTTAATGGGAAACATAGGGCGGCCATCCGTGTGGGTGAATAGCAAGCGTCTCTTATGCCCAATTGTCTCTTACATCCATGCCTCTTATAACAAGGTTCAACTGTATCTCTTCCAGCAAAATTTGCGCAAGTAAACTTTCGCACTAAAATAAGAAAAGCACACCTGCTGCACTAGAAGAGTGCCGTTTTCAAACTCAAATATTTTCAAACATGCACAGCCTTGTGAAATGCTGCCCTGTCGTAGTTTGTTCTTGGTGATGGAAGTGGACACTTTGTTTGAATTACACGGTGCATTTGACTAAGCAAAGCTCTCTTCCACAACTGCACATGAAAAAATTCTGTAAAGGCATCTCTCACGTGATCAAAGGTGCCCTAACACATCTCCTTACTGCACTATAAACCTTATGCGCTTTCTCATTGGGTGTGGAAGCCATATAATCTGAGGTCACATTAGCACTTCTTATGTGTTGTGAATGAGAAAGCATAATGTCCAGCTGAACAGCACTGAGTACACCTTTCAGTTTCGCACTGCGAGTAATGGAGTAATGTTTTTAAGGTTCATTGCGGATATGTTTTTGTGTTTTGACGTTAAAATTGGTGTGGGTTATTTTATAAAATGTCTACATTAGCATCTTAGCTGTAGACCGGAATCATCTGGATGACAATCTACTGTCGAGTCGTGTGGCCTGTCTTGACAGTAACTGGTGCGCCACTGGGCGAAGCCAAAGCAACCACGCTTTATGCATTCCCTATTTTCCATGCAGCTGCAATGGCTTTACTAGCAGCACAGTCATTTTTTTGCTCGATTTGGATTACTGCAAAGCTTGTGCTACGTAACAGTTCACATTCATGTGGGTTTAGAAGCCGTTCCGCTCCTACAGATGCTGCCGACTTCAGCATTAACACTTTATGGGCCATTTAATGACTTCGCATAAATGTACACAGGCTAGTTGGCGTGGCAAATAACAACAAGATAACAGTCATTGTTTAGCAGATTACGTAAACTTGTCATCTAAGGTAGGCCGTAAGCCCAGAAAAGGGAAAAATAATCTATAGTTTCGTCTGTTAGTTGAGCAGATGAAGGTTACTATCGTAAAAGTAGAGCACAAAACTTTCTTGCCGTTGCACAAAAAAAAAAAAAAAAAAAAAAAAAACCCGGAGGGGGAGGAGTGTAAGCTTAGGTGTCTAAAATAAGATTGAAAGTTTTGTTTACAATTCATACACTGCCCACTCTCTGACTCTTGAAAACGTGCCAGTAAAATTATTGGCCATTTCATTAACACTGTGAAAATTGTAACAAGCCCTGAATGTGTTTCAGGAATAACTCCAAACATTACTTACGAGCCATATGAAACTTACTTTGTGACGTAAAGCTTTCCTATTTAATAGCAACTAGCATTACTGTTATTCTCAGTAAAATTGCCAAGATGAAGCGACTCAAATTGGCTCGAATACCTTTCCTGTCTCCCAACAGACTTCGAAGACGTAAACGCCTGCACAAGTTGTGCGTTTGCTTCCAACAAACAATTTCTTCGATAACATGAGCATCACCAAAGGTTCGACAGCGTCTCGCTCACCTGTTGTTGCTTTCAAGGGCGTCAACCTTCTTCTTGTACTCTTGGTTTTCGCTTAATAACGTCTCCACCCTGTGATCGAAGAAAAGAACTCGTTGCAGTTACAATTTCAGGGCTTCGCACGTGTAAGGATGACATCAGCGGCTATTCAGCGCAGTAACCTACACCCGTGCTACACGGCGACTTTCACTTGACAATTGAACACTCGCCCACAAGTGCGCCCTATGTCTTCCAACGGCGCACTCGATAGACAATTGGTTCGAAGGACTTCAGAAGGCCTTCGAAACGGCCGCGTAGCACTGATATTAGCCATTCCACTTGATGACATAAAAGACAGTGGCTGCGAGTGATATCGTCATTCCCAGGCACACAATTGTTGAGTCAAAGAAAGCAATCAATGGTGACTCTTTGTTTGGTCTCTCCACACATCTTAATGTAGCAAAAAAGCACGCCATAATGACTACAAGTTGTAGCCTCAGGGGTGCGTTTAATTGATATCTGGGCGAAATATGTTTTTCTTTGAGGAATTGACACTTAATTTGCAGATATGCTTTTTTTTTTAAACTAAAGCGCACTGATAATAAGTTGGCAACAATTTTTAGATGATTTTTTCCACTTAGTTAATCTCGAGTAGCTAAGCGAATGCATCTCTAGTGACATTAAGCATAAGGGGGGACACAGGTCTTAAAACAAATTCTCTTAATTTTCAAGCAAACTTTGTGAAACTTGTCAGCCTTGCTGCTTTTTTCCCACTGACCTCAAATATGCCATCATTTTTTTAGTTGGTCAATTAGTTTCCAAGATAATTAGAGATATTTTGCCATTTTTGGTCAAACAATACACAAAACAGTGTTGGTCATAAAACTGTAATCTTTATATTTTCCGATACTCTGAACCCTGGTGGTTGCAGTAATTAAAGCAGCTTTTTGATGCACTGCTTAGAACTAATTTCCCAGCTCATTAAACTTTGGCGGCACTAGCGGCAAGGAACCGTTTTGCGTGCCTATTTCAAACACCAAAGTTTAACGAGCTGTGAAACTTGTTCCGAGCGATGCATCAAAAAACTGCTTCGATTGTTGCATCCACCAGGATTCATAGTATTGGAAAATATACAGATTACAGCTTTATGACTACCACTGTTTTGCCTACTGTATGACCAAAAATGGCTAATTATCCAATTATCTTGGGAACTAATTGACCAACTGAAAAAATGATGGCATATTTAAGGTCAGTGGGAAAAAAGCAGCAAGCCTGACAAGCTTCACAAAGTTTACTTGAAAATTAAAAGAAGTTATTTTAAGACCAGTGTCCCCCCATAAATGTAAAACCCACCGTGCCATGAAGCAAAAGAAACTGCCGCAAAAGATGCCTCGCTTGTCCAGACTAAGTTTGTCATATATTCTCCTCCAAAACATTACCACACAATGAAGTAGCAAGAATGACTGCGTACTTCTTTTCTAAGGAATCCATGTACTCCTTCTTCTTTCTTCTGCTTTCTTGTGCTGATATCTGCAGCAAAATAAGTGGAACATCTTTTTAAGTTCCATGTTTGGTGTAATGTAAAATAGAGGACATTTCATGTAGATGCTGAAATACGTGGAGTAACGCGAAATGGAGATGAATTATCCTGGGTCTCATTGGCAATTGACCGACAAGACGAAACAAGCCCAAGTAAGAAAACATCGAGATAAAATTTTGGGGACTTAAATTGAAGGAGCAAACCTCAATAAACAAGCATTGCCAAGTCTGAGAACTGTGAATTCGTTTACATATTTAATTAATTAATTTTGAGTGCCGTGGACACACGCTCTTAGCCTGTAACTGATGGAGTTAAGTATGTTTTTCTCAACATGACAAGAATATGTGTGACAACTGTGTTCTGAACTTTCTTTTAACTCAGTAGCTAGAGTTAGCACTACTTTCTACCACTTGAAAGTCATTACAGTTTTTTTACCACAATTACAGTTCTCGGCAAGAATTCTTTTCGAAGTGGCCATTATGTGAAACGTTGAGATTTAATCTGCAGAGAAGACACACCTACAACTGCAAGACTAAAAATAACAAACAGGCAATGCATTAATGGCTTTACTAAACCATTTTTGTTTCTTTCACCCCGAGATTCACACAAATACAGAGTACAGTTGAACCTCAATATAACAAAGTAGTATCGGGACACTAATTTAGTTCTTTATATCCAATATTCATTGTAACAGTAGAGTTAAAAATAGGCTCAAAGCAATTGGCAATCTGACTCCCCCAAAAATCATTTATACACAAGCGAAATATTTTAAGCTTCGAACCCACTATCAACAAGGTAACCCTTATTTCAAGCTCAATGAACTAGAGCACGAAACGGGAAATTACAACAGAACAAAGTTCACTTGACAAAACAGGCTCGCATTCTTGACTTTTTTGAGAAAGGATGTGATCTTCTTCTGGTGGCTATTCACAGCACAGAGCAGGATGAAATTTTTCAGGGTCCACAAACGAAAAGGTTCTTTCTACTTCTGCAGTTTCAGACGCCAGGAGTTTTCCCAAGTAGTTTCTAAGCCTAGCGGCCAATATTTCTTTGTTATATCCGATAACACACGTGGCTCTCACGGTTACAGTTTCGTTATAAAAGAATAAGTGTCATTGAAATGAAGCCTGACCAACCAAATTTCGTATTTAGTTTGCTATAGCCGGTAATTTGCTATATCAGTGTTCACTATAACGAGGTTCAACCGTAGACTCATTCAAACGGTCATCTACAGTCTTAAGAAGTCGAGAGCCCTGGCTAAGAGCGCTCGCAGTCACCTTGTTTTTGATTTTCCTCCGTATTTTCTTGAGCGACCGCTCTTCCGCCTTGGTGAGGGGTAACCGCTGGGGGATGGGGTAGCCTTCTGCCAGGAGTGTCCGCTTCTCTTCGTCGGTCAGGATTAACACCCCCGTGGCTCCTTTCTGTAAATGACCACACAATCTCCACGTCACCTCCCGTTCTTGCACATCATGCTCGAATAGTGAGGAGGCTTTTACAAGCAACAGACGGTCACTTTGACGGGGTGCACCATGTCAATACTTGACTATCGTTTTTGAATGGGGTGCACACGCAATACACGTATGTAGGTAGACGCTATCTCTGGCCAAGACGACGGGCTGGAAAGTTTTCTCTGAAAGCTGCATTTCGTAGCTGTAGAGTTGCCTTTATTTTTATAATCACTGATACAGCTTGGACATCAGACCATTTTCGAACTGAATGCTTGTGGCTGTGCATTAAATAATTATCCAAGCAGCAGTCATAGAAAAACACTTCCGGAACCAAAAAAAAAACCTATTTTATTCAAAAGGCAAAACTAATTTCAAACACCAGAGTAGCAATAAAGGCAAACACCAGCCATGGGCGAACAAAATACATACTTGATATATACCATAACCTGAATTGCTTTTCTGTGTAAATGCTGACAGTTTCTCTGTATAAATGCGCGAAATGAAATGATCGAATTGAAATATATAAAAGCCAAACATGCATAATTGAAAGGTTATGAATTTTGGATGCCAAACAATGGTTCGTTCTGGCTACTTTAATCAAGTGGTATTTCCACACCTTCATTGTTGTAGATGAGCAACGCAATACCGTATTTTCGCATGTATAACCCGCAGTAAAAATGCGACAATTTCAGTGGCAAAGTAGGGGTGCGGATAACACGCGGGGTTTTTCCTTTAGTGCAGCTTCACGGCAATGCGCGTTGTGCTGTGAAGATCACCTTGTGTACAACAGTGAGGACTGCAGCTCAAGTGACAGCTCTAGCGAGATTATAAGCAGGGGCAGGTTATACGCGGGAAAACACGGCAATTTCACTCACGTCGCTCAAAAAAAAAATTGTAACAGACACCAGGTGGAAATGATACACACTAGGATAACATGTGCAGATTTGGGAAAATGGCACTAAAAGTGGCGCCAACGGTACTGTCCAGTGAGTACCGCATCACGTACCGCCTGGTTACTGATGAGCTGACCGCCGCCGCTGCTGCCACCGCTTCCCGAGCTGCGCGACGAGGACGACGATGAGGACGACGATGAGGCCACGGCCACGCGTGAGTGTGACTGACTGCGGCGGCTCATGGAGGAGGACGACGACGATGAGGTGGGCGCGTGGTGCGCGTGGTGAGATGACGACGACCCCTGGCTCGGCGATGAGGCCCCAGGCTGGGCGTCCGGACCGGCGGCGACTGTGAAGCTGGTGGGAGACCGGTTCTCCGTGCTGTGGACTGGCGATAGGCTGCCATCTGAGTCGCTGCTGTGGCTCGACGGTGGCGTGGGCGGCAACACGAAACCCGACGCTGCATCAGACAGAGTGTGTGTCACCCCGCGGCCAATCCCCCTCCCTGGTGCCGATCCCCCCAGAGACACCTTTTCAAAATGTTAAGCGCTAGTCATTCTTTCGAAGGAGCTCGTAAGAGCAAAAAATATGGTGGCGGGTGATGAGCATATTGATGCAATCTTATATCGTACAGAGAGTGCGTCACCCCATGGCCAATCCCCCTCCCTGGTGCCGATCCCCCCTGCGACACCTTTTCAAAATGTTAAGCACTAGCCATTCTTGCGAAGGAGCTCGTAAGAGCAAAGAATATGGTGGCGGGTGATGAGCATATTGATGCAGGTGCAATCTTATACACACTACTGCTCTGTCTGTTTGTCACCTAACTTAAAGAGCAAGTATCATTGTGGCGTAACAAAGCTGCGATCGCTGACTAAGTCAATTGAAAAAAAGACGTTTCGAATCAAATATGGAATCCTTGATTACAAGGATCCCATACGGAAGCCTTGATCACCTCATTGTGATTAAGGATTCCATATGGGATCCAAAACGTCTTTTTTTTCAACTGACTTGGTCAGTGACCGCAACTTTGTTGTGACCTGCCACCTGGCCAGACAGACTTTTGTCGAACCCTGGACTATGAACATTATGGCATACAGTTCTCTTGCTGCCGATAGACCCATCACTGCCCTTCTACATGAGTGAAATTGTGATTGTGCTACTCAAAGGTCACAATGACACATCAATCTACTCTACCCTCTACTTGCCTGACTTAGTTATTGCTCAACAGGATAAACAAACAGGAAAATGCGACAACTGAAGGGGCGCCACTGCACAAATGGAGCGTAATGTTCAATACATACAGACACGGCAGAAATAAAAAAAGGCAATGAGGAAATGTGCTGTCTCTGCTTCATCCTCCTCTGTTGGATTAAGCAGCGGCTACTCAGTGACCCAGTGATGGCTGTGTCTTTTGTTTTCATGCTCACCAAAAAAAAAGCAGCCGTAAAGAGCTAACCACATGGAGCGATCTTGCAAGCAAAACGAGGAGCGATGCAACGAGCGACTATTTTTTGCTACTGAGTTAGCTATATTTTAGTTAGTTAGCTGTAGTTAGGAAGCTATATTTTGGCAAAAATATAGCTCGCCAGGAAATATAGCTCGTCGCCTGGAAGTGGCCTGAGCAACTAGCCAATAGGAGAGCCGTTTAAGGGGGCCTAGCTTCCGCCATAAGAAGAGAATAAGAGGAAGGGGCGAGCGGCAGTTTGTATACCAGACGAGTAGAACCCTGAACTTGCTGCAATGCATTTGCATTGCTTTTCTGTGGTAAATGCACATAAAATGTCTTGCGGCCCTGCTTACCTCGATAATAATGTTTATAAATAATCAGTGCACTATTGGGCCAGAGCGGAAACACTGACATCGCTCTTGTGCGGTTGCTTGCCTCAGCAAGCAGTGGAATCGAGCGACTGTGGATCACCGTCTCGTTGCTCGTCGCATCGCTTGCTAAAATCGCTCCGTGTGGCCACCGCTTAACAGCTGGGAATCGCACTCGCAACCATGTGCATACGTAGCTGCAGAGTCATTCACTCTCTCTCTCGCATCGTCACTCTACTCATTCCATTACGCACTGCGACGTGGTGGGCGAGAACTATCCAGTAAAGGACACCATCTACCAAAATCTGCCCTGTCTGCGGTGATGTTTTGCGCGCGCTACAATGAAAGCAGCAGCCCACACCCTTGTTTACGAAGGGTGCACTCACTGCCGCTTTTTCGCCCACAGCGGTTGAAAAGTAGTTTGCGATTATGGCACAGAGCTCTTGCAGAGCTCCTGCACAGGGCTCAAGGAATCAACCAGACATCGGCCATGACTTGAAATGTCAAGGCCCACGGTTTCAGGGCACCAGCACTCACGTGGCTCCAACTTGACGTTGACCTTCGGGTAGTTGAGGTGGCGCTCGTGTCGGGGCGCGGCCAGGACTATGGTTGGCTGCTTGAGAAGGCTCTGTTGCTGGTGATGGTGGCTGCTGGCGCTGACGGCCGGCGTCGCGGACACGCAGGCCAGCGCCGGCAGGGGGGTGGCGGCGATGAGGGGCGCCGACGCAAGCGCCGTGCTGAGCAACCTCGAGGAAGAAGAGGTGGCAGTCCTAGTCCGCGACGGCGCCGGCGTCAGCGGCGGCGGGGGTGGAGGGCTTGCCGGCGGCTGTGGCGGGGGACTCAAAGGTTCCTGTTTGACCACCACCACGCCGGCGGCGAGGTCGGACTGGCCCGTCGCCGTGGACACGGGCACCGCGGGAAAGCACTCGGACTCCATGTCTGCGCAAGGAGAGCAAGAAAAGGCGACAAAAGCGTGAGCTATCACTGTCCCCCGGGAGTCTAGTGCACTCATGAGGATACCCGTGAGAAACAAAGCCACTCTTCCCGGCACTTTCGGTTTACGACAGAAATTGCCAGAGCATACACACAGTCAAATTTGACTTCGAGGTTCCCTTTGGCATCATTGAAGAGTTGCTAACTGTTTAAAGCCGTGATTTTGCGGACCGGCAGTACGCTAGACCACATTCACTGGCCACACGCACACGACGATGCAAGAGCTCACTGCCGATCTCTGTAGAACGCGTTAAAATAAGGTGATGGGTTGTTGTTCTCGATTGTTGCATATTGTCCGTTCATTCGTATCAGCGATCCCCTTTGATCAGTTCTAATTCTAGCTGTAGAAGTGGCAGCTTCGAGTCATCCATCGCGATAGCCCAGCGGCTAAGCTTCTCGTCCACTTTTGGTGAAAATAAAGAAACAAAATAGTGGGACAGGGGGCGGATTCGGCCCTAGACTTTCGGGTGGTTTAAACAGATCAACAGCCCGCGCCCAACCAATGGCCTTCGGTGCGCGGATCGAAATATGAACTTCCAGACCAAACTGACCAACTCGCCTATTTTTAACTTCGCCCGCTCGCTTACCTGTAGCGGTTGATAGTACGCAGTAGTACGGCTCAACGCCGCCCTGGCCTTCAACGTACGCCATCCGAACAATTCGCATCGCGACAGCTCACGTTGTATTTTGTTCCAAACAATTGATGATGATGATACCACAGAACAGGGTGATGATACTTCTCATAGAACGCGCCCGCCCATAGTCACGGCCCAGTCAAGTAGGTTTTTTTATTGAAGTTATTCGTTCTCAGAAGGCTTCAAACCAGGAAAAGAGTGTAGCTTATATTCGCGAAGGAAATTAATTTAAATGGAAAATAAAAACCGCAGAAGGAGCAAAAAACGGAAAGTGAAACCTACAAGCCAATACCAGTGACGTATGCATTAACGATGGCGGCCCACGTGGCGGGAAAAGTGGGGAAGGGCGCACTTCTGCACGTGAGGCAAAGGCTAATAAAAAACATTGTGGCGAATTCCGCTGCGTGATTTAGAGCGGCGGTCAAAATTTTACGTAGACCCAGTGAAACAAACACAGGCAGTTCTGTTTTAATACGCAGCGGCCGGAGCAAGTTGATCTCAGTCGACCAGTGAAACATGGACAACTCACTGTGGAAGAGCCCAGAGAATTCTTTGAACAGGCCTTAAAACCTTATTGTTGCACAAAAAAACCCGCTTCATGACTCATGAAAATCCTCGGTAGAATTTCGGCTGGCGTACCCGCAAATTTTCCCGCCATTTTTTCGCGGGGCTACCATGGTTGCCAGACCAGGAATGCCCTCCCCGCTAAATCCTTCATCAGGCTGAGCTGACCAAAAATAACGACATACAAGTTCGCCTTCACGGGATCTTCGGGCAATCAGGAGGCCCATCCGTTCGCGCACGAGAACACACAAATACAGCCTCCGCTCACTCCTGGTGACGACAAGAGTCCCCTGCTTCGCAGCGTCCTCCAGCCATGCGATAACTGATGAGATACAAATGTGACAGGCATTGTCTGGGAGCCCTAGCACCGCCAGGCTATCTAACACTATTGCCACAGTTCCCGAGATCCTGCCAAGTTTTCTCAACAAATACATCACAAATGCAGTGCACACACCTGAAGCGCACTCTGACAGTGGTTGTTTACCCTCCACCCCACCTCAATCCTCCCCTCCACGTCTATTAGGGGCGAAGCCCCTTGGGGGCTCGGGATGTTGGCGTCTCCTGTCGTCGTCGTCATCGTCGTAATCGTCGTATCGTATAGTCACGGTACTAAAACACTGGGAAACTCGTTTACGCCTGGCGCTAGAACGTAACGCGTACTAAAAAAAAAAAAAAGAAAACACCGGGACACTCGTTTACGCCTCGCGCTAGACAGATTTTTCGTGCTTCAAAGACAAGAGACTTTTACAGCAAAGCTGTATACCTCTACCCCCCAACGGTTTCATCTCCGCAGGCAAAAACGCCAAGGCGCCAGGAATACACTTGTACACTGCATGCTTCACCCCCTCCCCAGGTTTCACGTTAGTGGAGATGGCCCGGGATTTTCATTGTCTCACCCTTACCGCAGCTAGATGTGCCTGATGTGCCCACATTTCAAACAATTTTTTCATCGCCCCCAGTATGTCTCGATACTGCGCAATAAGACTCAAAATACCTCAGAAAATTGCAATTTATGAAGACAGGTTAAAACGGGGCCTGGCTCGTGTGGTTTGATGTAAGGGGAGGGGGGGGGGGGTACTTCCCTGTCTTCTTCGTGGCGTGTTGTACTCAAAAATTGGCTGGTTGTCATAAGCCTGCCGTTCGTCTCTCACGTTCTTATTTTAAGAGTGGGACCACCCTTCACTGACTAGTGAAGTGCGCATACCAGGGCTGACCCCACAGCACCATTGTATAGACTATTTGCTACCCACAATCCCTTTCCCGTACTCAGGCCGTTCGTGTGCCCTGCCAAAAATTTCACCGCCACTCTGGGAGGGCGGAGAGTACAATTAATCGCTCGCATTGTGTCAAAATGTACAGAGATTTTTGCTTTATTTTCTCCCTTCTTTCGGGGCAATATCTTCATCGTCCCCCTCAATGGCTACTCTAAGAGCGGTTTTCCCCAGACCAACAGAGCAACCGTCGCTGCTCCTTGAGACAAAACGTAGCAATGAGCACAAACTAGCCCATTTTACACCGCTTGGAAGCAACACTAGGATAATTCCATAGACTGAAGCTCAAGAGGGTTCACCACCTCCGAGCCGTGGCAGGGCTCCGTCACTGAAGGCACTGTCAATCAACCCCAGGACACAAAGCGGCGTCTCGGATATGCTGCCAGAGGTGAGAACACCGACAACAGTGTTGCAAGGAATAGTCAACAAATTTGTCCGCATTACACTAGTTGCACAAGATGGACGGCGCCAGGGGCGGCCTGTGTACCCTTTCCCGCGGGCACCCATGGGGTGTCAATGCCAAAGGAAAGCCCACGTCAAGACACAGCCAAGCGGCGTGGTTGCCTGTAAACGTAAACGCATTCTCGCGTAAAACTACACGCGACTTCTGCGAAGAGGAAGCGAACAGTGTGGCGCAGCTGGCTTTAAATAGTCAGCTCTATTACAGTCCACGCAGCTTGAGCACGTGGACCAACGTCCCAGTGCCTGGAGGACTGATATCGACGCAGTGCTCACGCACATGTCAGACACGAACGACACCAAAAGCTAAGAGAAGCTGGCTTGTTGCAGCAGTGCTAGCAAGCCACCACGCGAACTCCTGGAGCCCGCGAAGCGTGTCCGTTTTCGAAATCGGCGGCCGGTGCAGCAACGGTTCCAGTGGTTCCAGGACCGAGCCCGCTGGCGGCGTCTGGCGGCCGAGCCCGGAAGCACGCGCGAGCGCATCGCCCCCACGCTTGTTTACATCCAGAATGCAGTGAACCCGACCAAGTGCGCTGGAAAGGGGGCCGCGGAGTGAGGAGGGCGCCGCGCCAGGAATGCCTGGGCGCAGAACTCTCGCCAAGGTCGGCCCCAGAGCAGCACCGACCGAGCCAGACCGCGGTGGTTCGGCAGCAGAAAAACGCGCGCGCAGAAGACGGACCGACCGGAACGCTACAGCAGAAGCCACGCCGGAGACCGAGGAGAGAAGACGTCACCGCGAACTGCGGGGAACGGTATACGGAAGAAGGGGGAGCGAGGAGGCCAGGCAGCGGAACCAGCGGCCATGTTTGCGGCGCGGCCGACGCCCTCAAAACGTCACTCCGAAGAACGCTGGCGGGCGTGCGGCAGAGAACGAGGGGGGTGTCCCGGTTTGCACAAACGTGACGTCACCTGGAGGGTGAGAGGGGAAGCCATCTTGCGGTGGGTCTACTACCACGGCCGGAGGCACGCTCTCAAAAGGTTCCCGCGACAGCGGTTTCCGGCGCACGCGAAGCGTGCTGTAAGTGTTACGAAATTTGAAAACAAAAGAACCTAAGCCGTTGTCGACGTCAAAGGCGGTATACACAGCAAATACATACACAGGCCGACAGATTCACCGAACGTGTCATGGTGCACGACGGCGGTAAACATGTCCTGACGCGGGTTTCCATGACGTGTGGTCCTCTGGAAAAAAGACCTTGACAGACTGGCGAGGGCGACATCCCCCGCTCTTGTTTCTTCCCTCAACGCATGCCAGAGGCTTGTTTTTTGCAGCCACTGTGGCAGCTTTGCCCCGTACTTCGAGCACGAAATCAGAGATGCTGCTTCCAGCGCCGAGACAAGGACCTTGGCGGAGATAACGCCGCTCGCATTGTTTGGTCAAAGACAAAAGGTACGAAAGTCTGTATTGGGTTCTCCACCCTTGCGCACAAGGTACCGCGCATGTGTCAAGGCTGCAGTCAACGCGGCGCCGGGGAAAGACAACTGCTCCGTCGGAAACGCGTCTTGCACGCCGTCCTTTCCGCCAGTGTCAGTGTCAAGGCTCCAAGGTGGGGGGACAAAGCGCGTTTGCGAACCACGTGTCGAAACAAACAACGAATGCAGTTTGAGGTCTGTCAGTGGAAGCAAACCGTGCTCCCAAGGCAAGTGAGGCAGAGACCCACAGCTGAACAGAACGACGTTGTTGACATCAGAGTACATATTGGCATGGAGACACGCGTTCGTGTGGTGGATAGGTCTGCAGACACATCGCAAACATGGCTTTCAAGCGCAACCCTTTTGCAAAGAGTCTGGCATGAAAAGAAGCTACTTTACCCGGAAAACTTCTACGAATACATTCCGCAAACAATGTAATTGGCAACTAAAAAGTTATAATTATCACTAGTACAGAGAGTTCTTCTAGAAGCGACCGGTGCCACTTCTTGAACTCGCTCCTGATACTGATGCCACTCCTTCTTAAACTGTCCAACAACATGAAATAACAAGAAAATTGGGAAACATATCCACTTTTTGCGACAAAATGCATCAAACTGCTTTATGGTCCATTCGTGCCCTTCAGAAGATTCGGGATGTCACCCGATCAGGTGGCTACCAACGCACGTCAAAGATGCTTCGTAGAATGAAAACGTCAGTAGGTTTATGTTTTTTCCCACCAGTGCATGGCCGGCCGGTCAAAAAATTCGGTCAAAGAAGGTGACAAGCTCAAAGCTGGACGTGCCCGGTTTTTCCCCTGGTATTAATAAGTGTGTTCTCATCATTGCGAAGCTTCCCCGTACAATTTTTTTTGTCTTCAGTGGCTAGTCAGACGTGCGGCAATCAAGGTAACGTAGCTACGGCCAGCGGCTTAAAGGTGTTGTGCCACCAAATTTTAAGTCTGTAAAAAGCCTGCTGTAGGCTTCCTCTGCATGCAACGACCCTCAACACGAAGTGCTGGGTACAGCAAGCGCTTAATATATATTTTAATTCGCTTCTAAAAATTACCTAAATGCTCTTCTGGAAATCGGGACCCATCGCTAGCGCCACTAACCATGACGTCAGTGAATTGCCAGCGCAGCAAAGTTTGTGACGTCATACAACGCTAGCTACTCGAGCGACGTGAACGTGAACTCCAGTTACCACAGTTTGTTTGGTCGCTTGGTCGTATCGACACACTATACCGATACGACGGCGACGACGACGCGACGCCGACGAGTCGTCATCGGCCAACTGCCGAATTGCCAGACCGCGTTGTCACACCACGCCGACGGCGACACAAACACGTCGGCCGATGGAAAGTCGCCGTAGTGTGACTGACTCGCCAACCGAAGACGCGAACAAAACCGGTCGCCTGACTAGTCGCACGACGCGTCGTCAATCGACCGAGAAGCGAAAACTGCGCCCCGACAACATTCGTGCCGCAATGAACGCGGCTCTATTTTGTTAGTTTCTGGAGGGTAATAAACTCAGTAAGTTCCATGAAGCCCATACAACTCAACACTAGCGCTAATGCGATCCGTATTTTGGCGTTCGACGCTTCGGCCGTGCTCTTCGGCGACGCCGCTACCCCGGAATGCGTGTGCGATCGGCTCGCCTGTAGAAAATATAAGGTCAGTTTCGTGCAGAAGAACAGTTACGTAGGGTAATTTGGGTAATAAGAGATCAGTATCGGCAAAGGTTTTTAACGTAAAACGTAAAACCAAAGTACGGCAAGCACTATCCCTTCAGTGCAAAATCGCAGTCGCAGCCGGGCACACTTATTTTTGCGAGCGCTTTCGCAGAAGAGCAGAGTTGATGGCGATAAGCTGTCGCGGGGGCTTCGCGGAACCTTGCTGCGCAAGCGCTATTTAAAAAATGTGAGTTTGCAAGCCAGGAATTCTGTAAACTAGCTAGTAAACACCGACGTACGACTCCAAGGATGGGCCTCCATCTAGTACACCGGCTATATCGCGGAGTGGAATCGTTTGTTCGCTGGCTCAGTGGTCTCGCGCGTTCCGCCCATCCGGTCAACGTTGCCGGTTCGATTCGCGGCAGGGGCAGCTTTTTTTTTTTTTTTTTTTTTTTTGAGCGTTTTTTTAGCATTTTTATGGTTTGCAAATCCATGGTTTTCATTTGTCTGCATCCGAGGATGCAGACAAAGAATCCGCGTCGGAGCTGTCGCGGCTTGACGTGACGAGTCGGCGTGTTTACTTCCGTGGTGAAGCACGTATGTGGGGGAGCAGACGCCGCAGTAAAGTCGCAACGTACCGCAGCGCCGCATGGTAGACACGCGTGGCAGAGCGTCCGCGCAACCATAGCCTCCTATATAACCTACTAAAGGAGGCTATGGCGCAACGCTGTGACGTCACTGCTTGAATCGGCGCCCAGAAACCGAAACCGAATCCTGTTCACATGAATCGTGCGATAATAAATTCTTTACTCAGAATATGTGCATGTGAGAGCATGTATCATGCTTTCTAATGAAATATAAAACGTTTGCAACAAAGAATGCACAAGCAACAAATTTGGTGGCACAACACCTTTAAGCAGTTCCTTGAAATGAAACGAAGGACATTTTGAAGAACACGTCCCACCGCCTCAAACCTTATCATTGACGTTTTAAGTGCAGAGCACTTTAGGCCTCGCCTTGTCGTCCTAGCTCGCTCGCTGGAACCAAGCATATCAACACGGCGTTACGGTGTAGCCTGTCACGGTCCGCGGCGTAACCGCTGGCGATTAGCAGTGGCTTAGCTTGGCTATGCCAGGATATACGTAGCGTGAGCTAAGGTAAGGTTCAGCTGGTTATTCTTAGCTTTCCCGGTTGTCTAGGATTAGCTGATTATCATGCTTGATGCTGCTTATCATCCAATCCAAATCCAATCCAATCCAAAAACAATCCAATCCAATCCAAGCAAATCCAATGCAATCCAATCAAATCCTCGCGCGTGCGCAAAATGTGGCAGTGCAACGCCGGCACGTGCGGGGAGAAAAGCACAAAGAGAACAAAACTCCCGCTGGCGCAGTTTCAGGCAGGGGGCGCGCGAGCACTGCGAAGGCGGGAGATTTGATTTGCATGGGGTGGTAGCAGTAAGCGGATAACGGCGGTACAGCCCATTATGGCGAATCACTGCTCTGCACTTACGACAGCTTTCACATTGAGTGGAACGGCTTTAATTTTTAACACGTGACTTGATCCAGGGTGGCCCCAAGGCACACGGTCAGGAGGTTAGTATTTCTTCACTGCTTACAACCAAGCGCGTTCAGCTTATAACAGAGGTTCCTCAGGGCTGACCGCAGCAAAGTACCAGGTGTGAGTTAAAGAAAATTAGATGTACTTGAGGTGATGTGAGAGTCTGTTTTTATGGCCTGGAGGCGAGGTCACGGACAACTTGTGCTCCTCGATATATAGGACACCGTCTGCAGGTAGCACACATCTTCAAATTACACCCCACGCGGGGCGCCACAAGTGTGATGGCGAAGCAGTTCTTGATGAAATGAAGATTACGCTAGCAGCGCAGCACCGCACCGGCAACTATGACTGATAGCATCGACCACAGGTTAGTCTAAACCAATCCGGTTTATATAGTTACCTTACGACCTGTCAGCCCAAGAATGTACACAACCGAGTGCGTGACCTCTGCCCATCAGTGAGTACGCCTTTGCAGCGGTAAAATTAAGGGGCAGCGGCAGTCTCTTCCAGTTATATACCGAAGGATACACGTGCTAACTCACGGGCTCGATTTAGGTCACGTGTCCCTTAAGAGGCGTGCCGTAACGGCCGCCTCGACCCAGTGCGTGCGATTATAAGTCTTGATGATCTCGCTCGACGTTCCGTCTCGCTCCGAGGTATCTTTACCTCGTACGCTCCCAACGGCGCGGTTTTTCCGTTGCTTGACGAAGCAGCCGCTCGGGACTTCTTCATCGGGAAGCCGTGTCCCACCCCGAGCGGCGAACACTGTCCGGGAGGCGCGGTGGGCCGCCCGTCACTGTCCAAAGCGGCATGCCGAAGCATAGCGGGGGCAGCGGCGGTCCCGAAGGCACGACGTCCAGACAGGCCGTCCAGGCGCGCCTTTCAGTGGCTTCGGAGGCGGGAGACCGACCGGGCCTCGCACTCGTGTGACGCTCGTCTTGAGCGGCGGCGGAGACGCTTCCGCGTTCCTTGGGCGCGCTTCGAAGGTATCCCACGGGCGGCGTGCCCTGCCTCCTCCCCCTACCCCTGTGGTGCCGCTCGGGTCTTTTGTTTCTTCGCGACCACCTCAAGCGCGGCTGTGTGCTCTCGTTGGCCCTCACGACGACGGATGGATCTCGGAGGCGGCGCGCGATGAAGGCTAGCTGCCCTTCTTCTAGAATGCAGGGAAGTTCGGAAATAGCGAGCGTGCCGCAGTTTTCCAGGGCGTTCTTGGCGATCCCCATTTAAGACGGTGACAAGGATGGCGGCAGGCTGGAGCGAGGTTAGAGATAAAAAAACTGTGGCTGATTCCTCTGTCATAGGAATCGGTAAAACGCGAAAGTGTCATGTGCAGTGAAATCTACAGCTGAGCACGATTTGCGGGTCACCGGCTGTCTTGTGGGTGTGCTTGGCGAGCGACGTCCTGCTGGCGGGTCGCTTCGGCAAAAGTGTACTGGCGCCATCTCCGTGACGGATATGACGTCAGTGAAATCTTGGTGTATCCCGGCATAAAACACTTTCGTGTTAAAATATAAAACCCGAAAACGAACAACCCGAAGTATAACGTACTCTTTAGTACTAAAGGGTTGCTTCCCCGCAAGAAGACCCGGTGTGCAGGGGTGCACCCTTTACAGGCCGCTTGCTTCGTTGTACTGGCGTCACTTCCGTGACGGGTATGACGTAGGCGAAATCTTTATGCACCGAGGAATAAAACACTTTCGTGTTAAAAAAGCAGCGCCAAAAATAAGGTTTCAACTTTCTCCCCCTCCTCCTCATCATCACCATCATCCTGTTTGTGCCCACTCAAGGGCGTGCCCACCCGTTCCCTTCTTACGAGGCCACATCTCTGCATTCGAAGTTGCCGATTCCGTATACCTCCATCGAGTTAACGTTCTTCTTCCACTTCTGGTCCAGCGTCTTCTCGGTGTCCACTCTGCTTTAGCCTGGTGGCTCTCCCGCGGCCATTTCTCGCATACCAAGCCTAGCTGAAGTTGGCTTCTCCTCATTTTGTTCTAATATGGGATGTTAGTTTCATAAGCCTAGACGTTACTCTTATAAGCCTTGTTTTCATTGCCCGTTGGAGATACCAAACGTTTTCTAAATGTGTACGAAAAATGTAACGTTTCCCTTTATTGGGTCGAGTTCACTGAGTAGTCAAACAACAGTCCGGTCCCTGTCCTTTCACCTCCTCTTCTTCCTCCTCTTCTGGCTGCTGCCCGGCTCCTCGTCGACCTCTTCCTCTTCCTGTTACACAGGCCGCCCCTCTGTTGTCAACCCTCCTGGGTTGATACGGCACTACGTTGCACATAGACGCAGCTTCCACGATGTTATTAGGTCCATTGTAGCATATGTACTTCAAAATTCCTTGTTTGCGAGCAGTCTTCACAACCATGTAGGGCCCTGAAAAAGGAGCCTTGGAACCCTGCAAGCCTTTCCGGACAAGGACGTAATCCCCAACGTTAATGTTCGGAACCTTGCCCGTGTGAAGACGGTCGTAATGCTTCTTCATTGCGATCCGGTACCTTTCATTTTCTCTCTGGGACCTTTCTTGTTCACGGAGCACTATTGAATCGGTAATCCCCAGGAGGTTATCGGCATGCAGCCACTCAGATTTCCCATGATATGCAAAGTATGGACTGCATCCTAAAGCGGCTGTGTGCGAGTGGTTGTGGTGTGCAACAGCGGCTTCTAGAGCACATTTCCAGCCCCCTTTGAAATCTGGATAGAGGGAAATGAACTGCTTGATGTCACGTATAGCTCTCTCAGCTAAACCGTTGGCTTCAGGGTGGTACGGCGCTGAGAAACATAGCTTCACATTGCGCTGGAGAGCCCAATTCTTCAACTGCTCGCTCCGAAAGGCTGGTCCGTTGTCGGCCACAATTGTTTTGGTGTCTTTAAACATATCCCGGTTCAAGAGAGAGATGACGCTCCTTGCATCTTCCTTTCCGGCTTTACACGCGACCATTCGCGTGCGCTCATCAATTGCCAGTAGGAACGCTTGCGTGCTGCCTCTCCCCTCGCCTTTTTTCCTGAGCTCCGCGAAATCAAGGTGGATCGTTGCGAATGGTTCTTTGGAATGTTCTGCGATGATCATTGCACTACCTCTGGGTTTGAACTTGGCCTTGCAGATTTGACACTGGTGACAGGTCCGTACGTATTCAGAGATGTCTTGCTTCATGGTGTTCCAATGAAATCTTTGCTTGATTTTCCAGTATGTGCGCCAAAATCCGTCATGTCCGCCAGAGTGAGGTGAATCGTGGTAAAGAGCCAAGATTTTCGGTACACTAGTCTTCGGTACCTGTAAACGACCATCTTTCAGCGACATCGTCTCTGTGCCATCCCATAAGAGCGCGCTCACGTGGTGATCATCACATGGGGCAGGTATGTGGAGTCGTGACATGGCATCGGCGTCCGGTAGCTTGTCACCTGGTCTGTGAGCAATGTCAAATGCGAACTGCTGCAGTTCACTGACCCACCTGGCCAGCCGCCCTTTTGGATGGGACAAATTCAGTATATAGGTCAAAGCTTGATTGTCTGTGAATAACTTGAAGCGTCGGCCCTCCAAGTACGTTCGGAAGTAACGTAGCGCCATCACTACCGCCAGGGCCTCTTTTTCGGTTGTAGAATAATTAATCTCTGCCTTGGTAAATGTGTAAGAATAATAACCAATGGCCCTGAGCTGTCTTTTCGATGCTTCCTTGTCATCCCTTTGGTACAAAATCGCCCCGGCTCCGTAATGCGATGCATCTGTGGTCAGTTCAAACGGTTTGGTGAAGTCTGGGAGCGTCAACACTGGGTCCGACGATATTATCTTTGTAAGCTCCCGATATGCGCTGTCGCATTCCTTGGTCCATTCAAAGGGAACATCTTTCTGCGTCAATGCTGTGAGGCATTTCGACTTAGTGGCGTAATCCTTGATGAATGCCCTGAAGTGGCCGGCGAGTCCTAGGAAGACGCGTAGAGAATGTACGTCATGGGGCTTGCATAGCTGTAAAATTCGCTTGACGGATTCCTCTTTCGTGCTTTTAGTCTTGCCATCAAAAACTCTTCCAAGAAAGACAACAGAATTTTTAAAAAACTCACTCTTCTTGAAATTAATCTTCAGTTTAGCTTTACTAAGGGCGTCTAGCACCTGTGAGAGATGTGATATGTGCTCATCTCTGCTCCTGGAATAGATTATTATGTCGTCGACGTACACTCCACAAAATTGTCCAATGAACTCTTGTAGGATGGTGTCCATCATTTTCTGGAACCATGCTCCAGAATTCTTCCATCCGAAGGGGAGTCGGTTGTACTCATATGTACCAAAAGGAGTCACGAATGCAGTGAAGTGCTTGTATTCCTCCTGAAGTGGTACTTGCCAATACCCTTTGCACAGATCAACTCGAGAGAACCAAGAGCAACCACCGGTTTCATTGATGATGTCGTCTATTCTTGGCATTGGGTACGGGAACAGGTCAGTCTGGCGATTCACAAGCCTGTAGTCTGTCCACAGTCTATATGTACCATCGTCCTTGAGAACCGTTGTGATAGGTGACGCAAATGTTGATACGGAAGGTCGGATAATACGATACTCCAGCAGACTTTGCAGTTCAGTTTTTAGCCACTTCTTTTTTTCGTAGGACATGCCATATGGTTTTTTTCGTACAGCAGTAACATCGCGCAGTTGAAACGGCACTTCCATGACTGCTGCGGCTGGCGGATAAGTGCCTACACACAAAAGTTCGGGATATTGTGAACAGACGTTCTCGCTATTCGTGACCAGCCTGATGGACGGCTTTGTCTGCGCGCATATCGTCTCAGTGGAATGGTCAACGAGCACCTCATCCTTCCAAGAAAGGTTGAGCTTCAATCTCTTCATGTCAGGACGGGCTAGGATGAAATTAAACTTCGCGTCGTCTATTAGTAATGCTTCTACGAGCACTTTACTTCCCTGGTACTCGACTTCGACGCGCGTCCATTTATCAAGCACCCTAGCAGTCCCATCGTAGCCATGTACCTGGACAACCCTACCAGGAAATATGTCATCTGGCGAGGCACGTCCTGTACTCATGATGCTCACTGATGCTCCTGTGTCCACTAAAACGTTTTCTAGTCGCCCGCTGACATACATTGGTGCATACAGCAAACTGAATTGAGATTTAATTAAGTATACAGTCTCGCTTGGGGTCTTTGGGTGGGACCGATCACCCTCTTTTATTCGTTTTTTGGCTGATGAGCACCACTAGGCGTGCCGACCGATGGTAGGGCATTCCGAGCAGTTTCGTACTGTCGGGTCTGGCCTATTGGTGGCAGAAGGTCGACACAGACGTCCCTCAGCGCATGGAGGAGTTCTTCCGCTGTGGTAGGAGCCCTTGGAAGAACCTGGCGTTGAACGGCTTTCGTCATACCATGGATGATGAGTGGTACAATGGACGACTCGGGGAGATTAGGATCGGCAAGCTGCAGGAGTCTTCGCTTCTCGTAGAAGTAATCCACCAACGTCCCCTCCTTGTGTTTGAAGAAAATGGCCTGATCCCAACGCTCAACGGGGTTCAAGTCGAATGCGCGGATGAAGCTGGCTCGCCAGTCGTCCCAGGGCTTGTCAGCGTTCCCTGCCATCCGCAATTCATACCACTTCTTCGCGTTCCCCGAAAGGTATACTCGTAGGTTATTTATCCGATCAGAGTCTGTTATCCAGTGATTGTTGGAGCACGCGTATTCGTAGAACTGAATCCATGCCGCTGGACTTGATGTGGTACCATCAAAACAATCAGGCTTAACTTCCTGTCTGTACCGGGACGGATCATGACTCAATTCCATGAAAGACATAAATTGCTGTTGCTGCTGAAGTTGTTGTTCTTGCAAACGCACAATGTGTTCCATGATACGCGTGAGTCCCTCTGGTTGGTCTGACCTTGCGTTCACTGATTCACTTGGCTTAATCACCCAAGCTTGAAAATCAGCGGCGCGCATGTTCACCTTGATGTTACTCTTCAACGCTAACTCGTCTAGCGTCAGTTTAGCTTTCGTGGCAAGGAAAGATATGAAGTCAGGTGTGCTGACCTTTTCTGGGAGGATCACGGTCGAATCATCCCCGTCCTCTTGGTAACCGTTGACCACCAGACGACCATCTTCACGCTGGGTCAGATTGAACAACACCCACATTGTCCGGAATAGTCGGCTGCGCCAAATGTAACGTTTCCCTTTATTGGGTCGAGTTCACTGAGTAGTCAAACAACAGTCCGGTCCCTGTCCTTTCACCTCCTCTTCTTCCTCCTCTTCTGGCTGCTGCCCGGCTCCTCGTCGACCTCTTCCTCTTCCTGTTACAAAAAACTGTCCCGCTGCATTGGCGTTCGCTTTCTACGTTTTTTTAGGGCGAAGCCCCTTTAGGGGCTGGGGCTGTTGGCGTCTCCTGTCGTCGTCGTCGTCGTCGTAATCGTCGTCTCATGTAGTCACGGTTATAAAACATCGAAAAACTCGCTTACGCCTCGCGCTAGAACGTAACGTGTACTAAAAGAACACCGGGGCACTCTACGCCTCGCGCTGGAGCGCTTCGTATAGCGCGTACTAAAAAAAACAACAAAAACACCGGGATACTTGTTTACGCCTCGCGCTAGAGAGCTGCGTGCTTCAAAGAGTCTTTTACAGCAAAGATGCATACTTCTACCTCCAACGGTTTAATTTCCGTTGGCACAAACGCCAAGGCGCCAAGAATACACTTATACACTGCACGCTTCGCCCCACCCTAGGTTTCACGCTAGTGGACATGGCCAGAGATTTCTTTCTTTTTTTGGCGTAGTGTTGCAGACGTTAAGAGTTCACTCATCAACTAATCCTTGAACAGCGTCAGATCCCGCCAGCTTAACTCGACATTTCAACCATGCCGAAATTTTAATCTGCAGACAGCTAGTGCAAAGCTACGCAAGCGCTCAGTGCGTATTTAAGTCCCAAGCCCTTTCGACAGCAATCATACAGCGAGTCTCCTATGCTATCATCATTTTGGTGTTTATCCTACTTTGTCGGGGTTCCACAACCCGCAATGACCAAACCTTTATCTACCGCAATCTTCAAGCATTGATTAGATTACTCGCAATGGCGCAAATGACAGTCAACAAGTATAGCACCATTTCTATCGTTCTTACTTGTACTTACATCAAGTAAAAGAAATCACCCCTGCATCTTCCTTCAGCGGCCAGAATTTAAAGGGACTCTGCAACGCTTCCGATAAACGCTTTCACTCTTCCTGTCTGGTCTAGAAGCACCGTGAAAGCTTTAGTCATCACTACAAAGCGGCACTGCGCGATTTGCTCGTTGTGCCTTGCGTTTCTGCTTTGCTTTTGTGGTGTTTTTTTTTTAAGTGGCTACCGAATGCGTTTATTGCTACAATCAAAAGGAAGCCGGCCAATAGCCGCCACACCGCTGTATTGAGGTAATTCAACCGCCGAAGAACACCAACACCGGGATAGAGAGAAAAATCTTATGAGAAAGTTTCTGCGTTATCTGATGGGCACAGATATCAGTCATTTTTCGCTGAAGTACTCTGTGACCGCCGCCCTTCTAAGCACTGAGTGTGTTTGTTGACAGCGTTGTGAAAGGATTTAGGGTTTAGTAGAAAAAAATAAGGCTGAGAAAAGTGTTGCAGGGTCCCTTTAAAAGCGCTGCAACTTCCGACATGGGTTTACAGGCGAGCAGCGTCGCAATGTAAAGATGCTGGTACTGCATCTGTTCCGACGACCGGTTGCATCAACGTCACGGCGATGCCTGCTGTGATAACAGTTGATGTCAGGATGGCTGTCAACTGGTCGACGCTTATCCTTACATCAGTTGTTATCACAGGAGAGATCGCCATGATGTTACTGCAAACGGTCGTCGGAACACATGCAGTACTTCTTTAAACTGTGACATCACGGCTGATCCCGGCTGTCGTTAAATATCCCCAGGTGGTCAAAATTAAAGCCCTCCACTACGGCGCGCCTCATCGGCTGCGTTGCGTCGGCACGTTAAACCCTACAATCAATCAATCAATCAATCAATCAATCAATCAATCAATCAATCAATCAATCAATCAATCAATCAATCAATCAATCAATCAATCAATCAATCAATCAATCAATCAATCAATCAATCAATCAATCAATCAATCAATCAATCTATCAATCAATCAATCAATCAATCAATCAATCAATCAATCAATTGATCCCTGTTGTGATAACAATTCGCGTAAACTGGTCCGTACAACAATTGTGCAAAGAAGCTAACGTACAACAGCTGCTTTTAACTTTCATTTTCGAGGAAAGATTCCTCGCTGTAATTAAGCAAGTTTTACATTTTGTAACAGATTTGCAAGTTTTCCAATATTTCCGGCGTTTTGTTTTGTTAAAAAAACGTCGGCTGAAGATCTCAGCTTGACGGTCAAACTACGGACAGTAGAAAATAAAACACGAACTTCGGTGTTCACTCTCCTGCCGGCAGTGGTTTTTACGTTCAAGCTGAAATTTCCGGTCAATGTGAATCAAGTCGCCCAATCCAAGCAATTATAAAGAAACGTCTTTCGTGGCCAAAATGGAGCCGAGTGAGTTGCAAACATATTCCTTCCAGGAGCGGTATTCTCGTGTTTTGTCCGTTTTGTGTCCGTTTCAAAAGTGTCCGTTTTGAGCAAGCCCTTATTGGCTAAGAGCGAACACCCGGATGTGACGCCATGCAAGCGCGGCGGAGCTATGAGCCGCGGCTTATCGGAGCCACTCGGAGCAGACGATTTGGAGCAGACGATTTTTTGTCGCGTTATTGGTTCGCTGGCGGAACAATAAACCCATAAAAGTTAGTTTAAAATAGGTGTAGTCATTCAAAGTGTCTGTACAAGAACAGTTGCGCAAAAGTCAACCCAAAGCCCGCCTACAACTGGGAGTACAGTCGGTAAAACGCTTGTCTATAACAGCGATTTCAACTTCAACCAGTTACATCCGAAAACTCCAGAAACATACTCGTTCCAAACATGTCGGAGGCAAAAGCGAAGGGCTAAGACTTCAGAATTCCGCAGTAGTTTTATTCAAATCCCGCTTCGGCGGGGCAGGATAGGGCTGAGAGTACGAGCGCTGTGTTATAGAAAAGCCTTTTACCGGCTGTACGTCACAATAAAACGGACGTAAAACGGACGTTTTTAAACCGGACAATTACGAGAATACCGCCCCAGATTAAACAAGGTTGCGTTCTGTCTTCGAGGGCTCTTTTACTTAGCGTAATTACGAGCTAGTAGAGTACACACCCACTGCGACGCGGGGGCGTTAAAGCAGAGCCCGCTTCAAGAAGCTCCGGCCAAGATTAGTGTTCCAGCCAAGCGGACGCGCTTGCCTGCGGTGCCCGCGCTGTGTCGTCGCCATGGTTACCGCGCGTTCCGGAAGGATTTGAGCTGCGGACACAACGCCCTATCTGCGCTCGCAGACGCATTCTCCGCGGCTCTGCTTTCCGCCCCCGCCCAAGCACCGTTCAGTCGCCGACTTCCCACGCCGCTTCCGCGCTCGCCGAAAAAGAGAAAGCCCGCGGTCGGTGCCCGCAACACACGCACACACGCACGCGCAGCGCCGGAATCAGCGTGGACCATGCGGTCGCTGACATGTGATCACGCGGATCACAACTCTGAGGCGACGCCTCCACAAGACCGTGGCTGGCGACCTAAGCCAGGCTATACTCAGGAACAAGTTAAGAACGGCAATAGCTCATGTACGGTGTCACTCCGCCTAAGCGACGGACCCAGGGGCGGCATTCTCGTGTCCGTCCGTTTGGAAAACGTCCGTTTTGCGTCCGTTTTGTTGTGACGTACTTCAAGTTGTAGCCTGGCTTTGTGTTGACCTTTGCGCAACTGTTATTGTAAACACATTTTAAACTATCGTATTTGTTTATTGGTTCTTGCGTCGGGGAAATTAGGCCAGTAACAAACCTAGCGCAGTTCGAATTTTAATTAACTGTTTTTCTCAAAGATGGCGTCAGTCTCCAATCAGAGCTCTCTGCGAGGAACCACGCCTCCAGATGTTGCTGGAAGAGTTGAAGGTTTCGAAATAGAGCTGGACTTCTGCCGGCTACCACACTTTCACTGATTAGCTCGCCACGTGTCTTTGGGTCCAGTAACGTATCTAGCAGTACAATACCCACAGAGCTCGCGAAAAGTACCAAACAAAAGCAATTTATTTCGCCGGTAATGGTTTTTTTTCCTTCACACCTGTTTGTGCTAAACCAATCCCTTCTGTAAAGGTATATGGGCATTGAATGTAAATAAATAAATAAATAAATAAATAAATAAATAAATAAATAAATAAATAAATAAATAAATAAATAAATGCTTTTGGAGAAAGCTTTGAGAAAGTAAGCTAGCCACATAATTAAGAGAAATTGAGCACATGCGTCTGGACGTATGTCTTTCCAACTTACCCAGGCATAATTTAGCAGCTACGGGAGAGCAACGAATTATATTCTGTTAAAAATTTGAACACATTAGCGAGAGAGAGAGAGAGAGAGAGAGAGAGAGAGAGAGAGAGAGAGAGAGAGAGAGAGAGAGAGAGAGAGAGAGAGAGAGAGAGAGAGACCACATGTGAGGCCACATGTTCGCAACGCCAACTTCAACTGAAAGAAGCCAAAGCCAGTCTGCGCATGAACTGCAATAAAAGCACGACTAAAAACCTTAGACGCCAATTCCAGGGGAACAGGAGACGGCCTCCTTGTGCACTGCGGACTCGTACGTGAGTTGAGACAAGACCGCGCTGTGACGACGACGACGACGACAGGCATTTCGAGAGAAACCGGCAAGCACTTCAGTGAATGCGGCCGATGGGCGGCTCCGTCCGCTTAACCATCGCACATCGCGACTAGCAAACAACCTAAGCTGTGGGCGAACGCTCGTAGACTTCTACGGTTCTCGTAGACTACGACCGCGGGGACGTCTTCACGGGCAGTTAAGGCACGTAGGTTGTTGACCGTTACTAGTAAGCACGCAATTCGACCGAACGCAAGCGCGTACACTTTCTGACTGCTTAACCCGCAATGCCACTGGGCCAACACAGCGAGATTCAAGCCGACGCACAATAGTTAGCGCACTTCCTTTAACCAGTACGCCTGGTTATTAAACGCGTTGATTTTTTTAAACACGAAAGTGTTTTATTCCGGGATACACAACGATTGCACCGACGTAATATCCGTCACTGAAACGACGCCAGCACAAAGGAGCAGGCGGCCTGTAAAGGGTGCACCCCTGCACACAGGGACTTCTTGCAGGGAAGCAATCTTTAATACTAACCAAAGGGTACGTTATACTTCGGGTTGTTTGTTTTCGGAAGTCAAGTGGCGTCTGCTCCAGAGCAACACCTACCCGACACCAGCCAGAATGAACCTGCTCTACCCCCAGCTGTACCCCTCACCCGCATGTCCCAACTGCCAACAGGCCCACGGCACCATCTACCACATGGTCCTTGCCTGCCCCAACCATCCGGCACCTCAAGACGCTGCACGACTGCGAGACCACCCCAACCCCTGGCAGACGGCCATCAGGGCCTCGGACGCGGAGGGACAGCGCCAGCTGATATTCTTAGCGGATGAGGCCTGCAGGACAAATGGGACCCTGGACGTAGGGACCAGCCCAGGTTGATCACACGAAGTCCTTTATGGCTTCAATAAAGTCTATCCCTCCTCCTCGTTTTCGGGTTTTATATTTTAACACGGAAGTGCGTTATGTCGGTATACACCATGATTTCGCTGACGTCATATCCGTCACGGAAATGACACCAGTACACCTTAGCCGAAGCGACCCGCCAGCAGGACGTCGCTCGCCAAGCACACCCACAAGACAGCCGCCGACCCGCAAATCATGCTCATTTCGCGTGCAGATTTCACTGCACATTCCTATGACAGAGGAATCAACCAAGGTTTTTTTTTTTTGCTTTTTCAAACAAAGGAAATCATTTCTTTAACAAAACAGTTTCCGCACGCAAGGTCAAACGAGCTTCGACAGGATGATGTCAGCCGCATTTGAAGTAGAAGAAGAGCGCGATAAAAAACAAAACGGCTTAGTAAGGCGTAGGTTTGGTCGAGTTGGTATTCCGCACTAAACGCGACCGCTGCGCAAAAAAAAAAAAAAAAAAAAAGAGAGACGAGGACGACGACGAAAACTAACAGGAAAGGGCAAACAACATCGTCTCGAGAATGACAGGCAGATGGGAGAAACAGCTGTTGTACTGTGGCCGTCGGCTTAAGGACGACAGCTGTTCTGGCGAAACCTTCTCGACGTCTTTCAACGGCCAATTCGTGCCGGCATTTCGGCCAAGTTCTACTACCGGCGGCGACCTTTCGATCAAACAGGAAAACGTCGAACAGCGTCTGCAAACTAAACTATTCGCAAGCAAACGTCTGCCCGCACTTTCACCGCAGCAGTGAAAACGACCGCTTAGTTAGGTCAGGTTAGGCCATGAGGACAAAATTCATTCTGAAAACTGCATTGAGACAATAACAGATGGCGATTTTAACAAAGACCTCCAACAACTGAGCTAGATTTTTTTAACTTTTTTAAAAATCTTAAATACTTGCAGAGCACAGTAACCCACCATATCCACTGCTTAGATTAAGGGGGTCGCGAAGTACCTCCGCCAAAAAATTACTGCTCTATGCCCATCAGATAACTTGTAAACTCGCTCAAAAGATTTTTCTTTCTTTCCCGGTGCTGGCGCTCTTCAACGGCCCGAATTACGTCTCTAAGGCCATGTTGCGGCTGTTGGCCGGTTTTCCTTCAGCTGCAGCAATGAACGCTCTTCGATAGCAACTTAAAGAAAAAAAGGCCGCAAAAACAAAGCAGAAAGGGAGGGCGTATCTGGTGCGACGAGCAAATCACGCAGTGCCGCGCCGTGCTGGCGATAACGAAGCTTCCACAGTGCTTCCTGACCGGAAGGAAAGGGTGAAAGTGTTTAGCGGAAGTGTTGCTGGGCCCCTTTAACGTTCCCTATATTGTGTCACCGCTGACATCAGGTAGTGCGAAGTTTGATAGATTTTTTTTCAATATCCCTTGTGTTTTTTTTTTTCGGTTACAAAAACGTATTTAGTAGCTGGAATGAAGGTGATCGAGTGAGTGAGTTACTAAAGGCTCGTTCTTACAAATTAAACGCAGTACATTTTGTCTCCAGGGCCCCTTTACCCGTACCACTGCGCAAAAACCACGCCTTTTTTGTCTCGCGTCACATGCCTGCCGTCTGCTCTCCACCAATCAGAGCTCTCCTCAAAGGGGACACTTTGAAACGGACACGAAACGGTTACAAGACTTCGAATTCCACCTCAGGTTCAATTGATTGGTTGGTTGATTGATTGATTTATCGATTGATTGATCGATTATGCGGTTTAACGCGCCGACGCTATACACAGCGATGAGGCGCGCCGTAGCGGAAGGCTCCGGATTAATTTTGAACACTTGGGGATCTTCAACGTGCGCTGAAATCTTGAACACACGGGCGTTCTTGCTTTTCGCCTCCATCAGAAAAGCGGCCGCCGCGGCCAGGAACGCCTCAGGTTCAAAAAGCATCCACATTTCCAGTCCAGACAGCAGCGAAATCACACCAGCAATCGTCACGCCTCTGACGTAATTTTCATGTCCCCCCTCCCTGACGTCACGCGGTCGCCGAATCTCGCTCCCGAGCGCTTACTCGACGATAACTCCCAGCGACAAGTAGGACGGAGGTACCCGGGCAGGTACAAACAAACGGCAGCACCTCCACTCCGTGGATGATGGCGAGGGTGCGTAGTACGGGGACTCGAAATGATATCCAAGTTGCGCCCCGAGTGACATCCGACTTGCGCCCCGACCGTCATTCGATTTGAGCCGCGAGTTGCACCATGATTACTCCCCAAATGAAACTGCAACTCACGGCTCAAATCGAATTTCGCTTGATTTTCTCTTTGTGGTGGTGTGCGCACGGATGGACGCGGACGGACACTCCTAAGGTACTCCGCACCGTTACAGGCGAGGGAGTGAGCCGTTTGACTCTCGGGTACTAACTCACGGTCGTTGCCCAATGGGTAAGACGACTGACACTAACTCTGTCTGGTCTACCAGACACAGGCTCGAATCCTGCAGGTGCCTGTGTGATTTTTTGCGATTGTAAATGCTATGCGCACGGACGTGGACGGACATTGTGCGGTCCTAAAATACTCCGCACCAAAAAAAAAAAAAAAAAAAAAGCAGTGGCTTAGCTCGGCTATGCCAGGATATATGCAGCGTGAGCTAAGGTTCCGGAATCCAATCCAATCAAGTCCAGCCCAGTCCAGTCACTGCTCCTCGCGCATGCGCAGCACGGCTATCCAAGAGCCACGCGAAACGGCTATCAAGCGGCTACTGCGCAACGGAGGCGCTCAGATGGGCACGCGCGGCGCCAGTGCGTCTGCCGCGGCTATTACGTCACTCCTCTGGAATGCGCAGACAGGAGAATGTGCAGACCCAATTCTCTTCTACACACCCGTACTCCAATTGGATAGGATTTCCAATTTAACCAAACCCAACCTAATCCAATATTATGCTCCTCGCGCTTGCGCAGCACGGCCTTTCAAGGTCCACGCGAAACTGCTCAACCTCGGCAAGTGTAGCTTACGCTACAAAAACAAACAAACAAACAAACAAACAAACAAACACGAAAAGGGCGCTTGCTCGCGACCCCACCGCCGCGAGTGGTGGCTGGGAGAGCGCTTTCTCCGTTCGGCGTACAACGCAGTTAGCTTTCACTTCGAATGTCACTCCCCGCCTTCGCCTACTTTTGTTTCTTTCCTTCTCTCCCCACAGCGCTGCTTATCTGGTTAGTTTCAGTTCACCGAAACGCGAGCCATTTCTCTTCTCATCCTCTCGCCCACCGGAGGAGGAGGAGGGAAGAGCACCCATCGGCTTCATCGTCATCCCGCCCTGACCCGCAAAGTAACTGGGCAGACCAGATTCCTGGCGGGACATTCAACTGCCGCCGGCCCCTCTCCCGGCCTAAAGAGCGCGCGAGAGTAGTAGATGCCGCTGGAGATGCCGCCCCTCCGACGTCACTACGAACACCTCCTACATTTGCACGAGGCGCGTCTTTTGAACGGGGCACAGTAGTGAACCCCCTCCCCTGTGTTTTGGTGGCAAAAAAAGAAAGGACCGCAATGGTGTGGATTGGCCACATGGTTCGTAGAAAACAGCAGCGTTAAGGATTAAGTCCCTAGGCCTTGTTACCTAGAAGTAATTATTCTTCCCTCCTCCTTCCTTTGCGGCAACATTTCAACCTCCTATTAGACTGGCGGAAATAATCAGGGTCCGACTGGAATTGGGTGGGTGCCAAGTTTATGACTTTGGCAGATAACCTAGAACTGAAAAGCCTCACATACGAATTTTCTCTCTCTCTTTCTTTTCCTCTTTCTTTCTTTTTCGCTCGCACTGTGCGACGCGTGCGCGTGGCGCAAACGAGGACATTGGCGTTACTGACCCTGCAGTGCTGGGCCCGTGGCGGATGAGGGATTCAGGTTACACCGATCCGAAAGTCCCCTCCATCGGGCGAGAAGGCTACGCCGCGGAAGGCAGGGCAACGAGCGAAGCAAAAAGTCGGCTCGGTAAGTGCGCTTGCAACCACAGGTAAGAAACAAAAAACAAAACAAACAAACAAACAAAAAAACAAGCAAGTTTTTAAGATAACCCGCAGTGGGTACTGCGGATACTGGATACTGGCCACTGAACCCAGTGGGCACTGTGATTCAAATAGCGAGAGCGAAAGCTATTTGGACAAGCAAAAACGCTTGTGTGTTCGATATTTCGGCGCACGTTAAAGATCTTCAAATGGTCAAAATTAAGCCGGAACCCTCCACTACGCACAGCCTCATTGCCTGTGGAGCGTGGGCGCGTTAAACCCCACAATCAAACTCCTCTTCAAGTCTGCTCTAAAAAGCTGGCTTTCCTTCGTCAGATAACAATTGCATGTATGCAGTACAGCCTCCTTTCCAGGGTTTTTTTTTTTTAATGGGCGCTGGACGCGGCGAAACCATGGTCGCATCCCTCAAACAGTTGTCGATGTGCAGTGAAGTTGCCTTACACCATCGCGCCTATATTGCGGGAGCCATAAAAGCTAGAAAAAAAAAGCTAAATGTTATCGACACAATAAAACAGCGCAGATTGGGTGCTTTCCCGCTTTCCTACATGCCAGAAAGCCCCGCGAGGGTTGTAAGCGATGCCGGCGCGGGATTGGTTCAGCGTCGTAGATATTTTCTCCTGATTTTCTACAAATTATCTTCTTCGCTCTTGTGGTGCTCATCAAGAATTACTATTCCCGCAGGTCATCCAGTAGTACCTATATTCTTTGTGCCGGCAGATGGGGCGACAAATGATGCCTGTAAATAAATAAATAAATAAAAAAACTGGGTGATTCCTCTCTCACAGGAATCGGCAAACACGAAGGTGAATGTGCAACGAAATCTGCAGCTGAGCATGATTTGCGGGTCAGCGGGTGTCGTGTGGGTGTGCTTGGCGAGCGACGTCCTTCTGGCGGGTCGCATCGGCAAACGTGTACTGGCGCCATTTCCGTGACGGATATGACGTCAGTGAAATCTTGGGGTATCCCGGCCTAAAGCACTTTCATGTTCAAATATCAAAACCCGAAAAGGAACCACCCTAAGTAACGTACTCTTTAGTTCTAAAGGTTGCTTCCCCGCAAGAAGATACTCTGTGCAGGGGTGCACCCTTTACAGGCCGCTTGCTTCGTTGTACTGGCGTCACTTCCGTGACGGATATGACGTCAGCGAAATCTTCGTGTATCCCGGAATAAAATACTTTCGTGTTAATAAAAAGAATCAATAGAGCAATAGAGTTAGTTTATCAGCTTCTATGCTGCGCGGGGAGCCATAATGGTTCGCTCGTACGTTCTGCATACCCACACAATTTAACGCATTGGAAGCACGTGTTCACGACTTTCGAAAAGCGCTTTTGCCTTTCCCTTTCCGACGCTTAAAAACGAGCGAAACGCGTCAAGAAGCACTTGGTGGTCGCAAGCCGCCAGCATAACTTTCCTCAGTGACGCCAGCGCTCAACGTCGGATACAGTCGGTATGATAACAGTGGGGTGCTTTAATTTAGATTCATCCTCCACCGACACTACCACAACAATCATCATCATCATCATCATCATCATCATTATAATTCCGATTGTTTTCAGTTCAGGACGAAGGCTTCTCCAATGTTTCCTCAGCTGCACCTGTCCCGTGATGCCTTAGTCCATTCTTTGCTCCACATTGTCAAATTTAATCTCCGCATCCAAATAATGGTTTTCTTGTAAGCCTAGCCCCGACTCCAAGTGGCCACTTTTCAGGTAAACTTTCCAGTCAGTACCATCTATAATGGGCGCAGTAAGGGGTCGTGCATCCCAAGGCACCACGAATTGTTTAAATTCGCCACTCCCGGGAGCACGTGCATTGCCGCATGCACATTTACACCGCGAGCGATGCAGCCTTGGATTAGATCTCGCTTGAGCCCCTTCCAACGGAGCCTCGTCTAACAAAACCCAGTTCCTCTCTCATCCATCACTCTGTGTCCGGAGGGGGACGGCACCAAACCTTTGCACGCATGGCGTCGCCCTCGAAGGCCAAACGAGCCCGTGCCTCTGACGACGCCTCCCCGCATTCCGGCTCACAACCACTGGGACAGCTCGCGAAAGAGGAAAAAGAAGAGATAAGAAAGAGTTCCAACTAGTGTTGCAGCCAAGGAGGTTGTATAAAAACTTCTTTATACAACCTCCTTGGTTTCAGCTCACATCAGGCGACGTAGGCTGTGGGCCCATCTCATCGCGATTATTACCCTTTACGCCGTCACGCAGAATCGGACGAACGCGTTTTGTTCCAACTGTCGCTTCCGTTGTTCGCTAGAGTCGTTTGGCGAAAGTCCGTCTTCTTTCCTTCCGTGCAGCACACACACACGCACACAAAAATCCTGGGCCATCTCCACCAACGTGAAACCTGGGGAAGAGCGAAGCATGCAGTGTATATATAAGTGTATTCTTAGCGCCTTGGCGTTTTTGCCCCCGGAGATGCAACCGTTGGAGGGTACAGGTATACAGCTTTGCTGTAAAAGTCTCTTTTCTTTGAAGCACGAAGCTCTCTAGCGCGAGGCGTAAACGAGTGTCCCAGTGTTCTTTTTAGTACGCGTTACGAAGCGCTCCAGCGCGAGGCATAAAGTGTCCCTTTTTTTTATCACCCGTTATGTTCTAGCGCGAGGCATAAACGAGTTTCCCAGTATTTTAGTATCGTGACTACGTGAGACGACGAGTGCGACGATGACGACGACGACGACATGAGACGCCAATAGCCCCAGCCCCTACGGGGCTTCGGCCCTAAAACGAGCCTGAACGAAAGGGGTTGATATCTCCAGAAAGCCCTTTTTGCCGGATTGGTCCAGGAGCCACTTTTTATGGAACCTTTTCCATTTACGCTCGTTTATGCAGCACGGGAAGATAAGAAAACAGGCTCAAAATTGCGGACCCCCGGGAGCAGGGATACTGTATGCAAGGTTACCTAGCAGTTAACGAACATCTCGTCCATGTGTACGCGGTGTCTGTGTGCCAAACAAGAGCCACATTCGGAGCGCCTTGTTTCAGGAAGTTTGAATCGGACCGTGCACCGCTAGTATTCTCCCTGTAAACTTCTCGCTGGCAGCAAGACTGGCGGGAAAAAATGGCTCTCCACCGACCACTTGCAGGTTTCAGAGGGGCGAATAATACCCGAATATCCGGCTGCGAATATCCGCAGGGCGAATAACCGGCAGCCGGGAGCGCGACAAGGTCAGAGCACCAAATGTGGCCAGCGTCTCGCTGCTGTTGCGTGCGATGCATGGCTGCGCGTGCAACGACACGCGCGGCGCCGCAGATGGCTCGTATGCACGCACGCCCGAAGTGGTAGCGGTTACATGCGCCCAACGATGCGCCGTTCACAGCCCGGGCTTCTTTCCACCGACATCGTACTAACAGCGGCGACTGTACCATTGGGCTGTTCCACTGCCGATTTAAAGAAACCCTGCAACACTTCAAAAAACTTTTTTTAGGTGCGGAGTACCTTAGGACCTCCGATGTCCGTCCGCGTCCGTGCGCATCGCATTTACAATCGCAAAAAATCCCACAGGCACCGGCAGGATTCGAGCCTGTGTCTGGTAGACCAGACAGAGTTAGTGTCAGTCGTCTTTCCCATTGGGCTACGACTGTAACGGTGCGGAGTACCTTGGGAACTCCCAATGTACATCCGCATCCATCCGTGCGCACACCACTCTCAAGCGAAAATGAAGCGAAGTTCGATTTCAGCCGTGAATTGAAGTTTCATTTAGGGAATAATCAAGGTGTAACTCCGGCTCAAATCGAATGACAGTGGGGGCGCAAATCGGATGCCACTCGGGGCGCAACTTGGACGTCATTTCGAGTCCCCGTACTCCGCACCCTCGCCATCATCCACGGAGTGGAGATGGTGCCATTTTTTTTTATTAAATGCTCGCAGAACGGAGCCACCCAACACACCCAGTACTTAGATTAGGGGGTCGCAAAGTACCTCCGCCAAAAATTACTGATGTATGGCCATAAGATAACTCAAAAACTTTCTCAAAATATTCTTTTTTTCCCGGTCTTGGCGCCTTCAACCGCTGTAATTACGGCATCACGGCGAAGTAGCGAATATTGGCCGGCTTTCCCTCGGCCGCAGCAATGAACGCGCTCGATAGCCACTCTTAAAAAGAAGGTAGTGTCTATTATCCCGGCAACCGTGAGAATTACTGTCAGGAATTTCTCACGGCAGTCGCCTCTGATTGTCTAAGCAGGCCCCCAGGAGATTTTATGGGGCTAATATCCTCTAAAAACTCTTTCCTGCAGATGCTCCTGTGGCGCTGTGTTATAGCACTTGCTTTTAAAAGAGAAGGCTCAGGTTCAAGTCCGGCATGGCCAAAGTTTTTTTTTGTTTTCAAAATTTTTAAAGTTTTCGCTCGTGGTGATTTTGTTAATGTTTTGTTATCCTGGTTATTAATCTATCAGAAGATGGACGCACATGAATTCTTGAATAGGTTGGATTAGGTTAAATATAGATCGTATTCTGTGTCGTTGGTCTGGGTTAGGTCAGGATTGCTGGAGTTGGGCTGGATTTGGGTAGGTTATGATACGTTAGGTGGGTTACGTTAGGTTAGGTTTTGTTAGGTTACGTTGGGAGGTAATATTATTCAGCGAATTTCAGGCCAGACAGCTTTTATGGAAACTGCCGTGAGAATTTCACGGAGGTAATTCTCGCGGTTGCCGTGAGATTAGACGCAGCCTAAAAAGAAAGCCACAAAAGCAAAGCAGAAACGGAAGGCGCGTCTGCCGCGACTAGCGTCCTGAGTAAGCCTTTATTTAGTGACGCTAGCGGCGACGAACAAATCCCGCAGTGCCGCTGCGTTCTGGCGATAACTATACCTTCCACAATGCTCCCAGAAGCGAGGGAAGGAGTGAAAGCGCTTATCGGAAGTGTTGCAGGGCCCCTTTAGTTGGCGCAGTCGGCAGGACGACCTAATTGTGCATACGCAGCCCAGTCGAGAGCGTGGAAATATGTTTTCGATGTTTACCCTTTCGGCCCTGGCGTCGTCATCTGACGAAACAACATCTAATATCCTCTAGCGCCTTAAGAACAAAAACGAAAACTGCTAGTTTTCTGGGCGAGGGTTGTTCAAGGGTGCCTCTTGCGATAAACATCACCACTGTTGAGTTTTGGCGGGGCTGGACGATATGAAACAGAAGAAGCTTCAGTGGACCCAGAGTATGGCGACAGCGCGGGTAAGGAAACGAAAATTCCGGTTTGTCAAAATGCCTATAAATCTTTAAATACTTAGAATTACCAGATATTTTTTTCTGTATGACCAGGGTGCCATAGGTTTTACGATAAAATGAAAGAAAAATTCCTTTTTACAAGAACGAAACATTGTAATTGCCTAATTACCTAATTAATAGTAATGCCTGTAAATTAATAAATACTTGCACTATTAGCGTAGTTTCTGATTTCCGCGCTTGTGGGGTCCAAAGCGGCACGAAAACACGCAGAAAAACAATTTTCGCTAGAAATAAAAGATCCAGGGCTGAAAGGGTTAAATAATAAGAACATCTATAGACTGCAGGAAGACGCGAAAAAAATGGCCGTAACTTTAACGGGCATCTTGCACGAACAAAACTTTGATCAGCATACAAGCGACATGAAATGTGGTATAAAAATCGGAAGCGGGCAGCGCGTTCTGGGGAGCAAACTCGTGTTGCGGACATACTAGAAGGAGTTGGGACATATGTAGTATTGGGAGGAAGACGTCGACAAGTGTAGGACAGGGTGAAGCCGACTTTAAGGATATTGGTGTAAGCTTGGTCTTCGCAAGCTGGCTTTCTCGCATTGCAGGTTACGCAGTGAAGCCCACCCACAACACCGCCGAACGCTTTCCCGGCGCGACGTCCCGGTTTGAGCGGGAGTTCGTGGCCCACCAATAACCCACAAAAAGCTGCGTTTGTCATCTACCTCCACATAATGAAATGGCACCAATTTTTTTTTTCAGTAGGCGTGCTTGTTGACGCTGCTTCTAAAGCGCAGACCAGCCAACCATGTTGACCAATTATACGCCATCCTCTTTGAACGCGAAAGAGGGGTGAAGTCGCGCAAACTTGCGTCATCATCAGAATCATCGGCGTCATAACCATCACCAGCCCCACCATCATCACCTCCCCCACCATCATCCTATCTAAGTCCACTGCACGACGAAAGCCTCTCCCATAGATCTCCAACGGCCGGTGCATGCACCGAATTCCGACGACGAAGCCCTTACTCAACTTCGTGCAAATCCCCGAGCCATTTTGTTCACGCTATGGACAGGCTTTCGCTGCGCACGCAGTCCGCGTGATTGGCAGAGCTCGCCTGGGCGGGAAACGTATACGCAGAAACGCGCTCACCCCTCAATGTCAAGGAAAGAAAAGGCCGCGGCGTTATTTGCAGCGCTGCCTGCAGCTGTCGCGTCGCGCAAGTGCGGCGAGCCGCGATCAAGAAACCGCGCTGCGCACTTTTTCGCGGACAGTCGGTGCGTACGAGGAGGGTACCGCGCGCCGAGGCGCGCTCTCGATTTTAGGCCTAGTCTGGTCGTAAGAAGGTTACCACCGCGCTCCGCACTTTTTCGCGGGGAATTGTATGAGGAGGGTACCGCACGCCAAGGGCCGCTCCCGATTAAGGACTATTTTGGCGCCAGGAATATTACCACTGCGCGCCGCACCATTTCGCGGGGAGTCAGTTCGTACAACAAGAGTACCGCACGCCAAGGTGCGCTTCCAGTTAGGCCTACTTCGGCGGCAAGAAGATTACCGAGAGCTCGCTGGGCACAAGAATATGTAACAGTTACCCGCATACCCCCGCGTGGATATCTAGGTGTTCAAAACGTAAGGAAATAGGAGCTTTGAGCAGTGAATGCCTTGGAATTGATTGAAACCGCCGGGATTTCTTGACGCCCATTCAAATGTGGGTTTTACTCGACGGGGACCCGTCCGTCTCAGTGGAGGACTGCGGATCGATTTCGATTCATGGGATTCCTTGCAGTGCGACGAAATATCGTCTTTTCTGTATTTAGAAGGCCCAAGAATCCACGTTTGTTCTAATCAGCTATTCGTTGGTATACCTACAAAGTCTCCGGTGACACTACAGCTTCGTGTGGTTACGAGATAGGGACACTGAACTACTAATTTCTTCCTTATTTTATATTAGGCAGTGCCTATTATCCCGGCAACCGTGATAATTACCGTCAGAAATTTCTCACGGCAGTCTAAGCACGCTACGTGGAGATTCAATGGGATAAATATCTCCTAAAAAGCCGTGTTTGCAGCTGCCCCTGTGGCGCTGTGGTGTAGTATTCGGTATTAAATGAGAAGGCTCTGGTTTGAATCCGACAATGCGATGTTTTTTAACGTTCAGGATTTTTCGCTCATCATGATTTTGTCAATACTTTTTTTTTACTCTGGTTATTACTATATATTACTTTTTACTCTGGTTATTACTTACTATTACTATATTACTATTGTGCAGTGGCACAAGCCGCGCAATGTCCGTGGCGCAGCGGCCATGTCCGTGGCCGTTTCCAGTTTTGCCAAATGAAGAAATTGACAGCTAAACTTTTCAACGAATACCACCTATATCACTCTCATGAAAAAGACTCCGTCGCAACACAAGATGACACAATCACGAGAGACTCATGACTGGGCATAGATGACCGCATAGCCTGAAATAAACATGTAATCCTTCCCACAAAGTTACTTGTTGTCGCTGTTTGAGATGCGAAGAAAACTGACCACATTTAACGGGAGCCAACACAGCTGCTGCGCAATTGAAGTGCAAACAGCCCTCTACTTCGAAGGCGTATACATTTCCGCTCTCGTGCCGAATACGTTATAGGTAAACTGCTAAGGTCCTGGTTGTACAGGTCAACGCGATGCCCGTCCAGGCGCGGCCCTTTTTCATACAAAAGTGGGGACACGGCTTAGCCTCCGTTGCTGTACATATGTAAGAGGACAGGTCGCTTTTGTGCGTTTCCTCGTAAACCACTGACCTAATCTTCTGACGGGCCCCCCACCTACCGCATGAAAAGGGGTGCATACATAAATGTATGGCGATGCGCGGGGTACGTGTCAGAGTGCACAGAGAACACCGCATACGTTAGAAAGCCTGCAGGGATCACGCTTGTTACAACCTTTTCACGCTAAGAGTTTGGCCGAAAGGTTAGTCTTTAGGAGGCCGCAATGCAAAGTGAATTCCATGGCGTTCGCGACAGGACTCGGTGGTCACGCCAGCAATGTGACAACGCCTTCAGAACTGCACATATAGACGCAGGGTAACCCACTATTCCCTCGGTTTGTGGGTCAACCTGCACAAACTAACGCTACACGCGGACAACAAAAATGTGGGCACACAGCAAAACTTCGATTGCGCTCACGAATGAATGAATGAATGAATGAATGAATGAATGAATGAATGAATGAATGAATGAATGAATGAATGAATGAATGAATTTAATGCAGAAAGGAGGCTAAAAAGTCATGTTGGTAGGGGACGGAAAAGAGGATTGGGAAAGACGTCACAAATTAGTTGTAGTACATCTAAGTAATGTTCAAGTTTCACTATCAATGTAGCTGTCTCTCGAGGTCCCGTTGAAGTCAGTCACGAAGAAAGTTTTTTACGCGCTCCGCGAATAAAGGTACAGGGTGAGGGGAAATAACTTTAATTTGGTAGTGTCAGCGCTCTGGGTAGTCGCATTTTTTTGTCAATGCAGTATTAGTTTGTGTAGGTTGACCAGTGAACCAAGTGAATTATGAACCAACCAGCTCAATTCGCTGTTCCACACAAATTAAAAAACAAACATTCCGCTGGTATACCACGTGGAAAAGCTGCTCTCGTTTCCGTGAAGGAATATCAAGGGCTCAAACCGCTACAAAAGACGGAAATGGCCAGGCCAGTTTGTCGGTAACACGTCGAGCTCAGCTTTCGTTCGAGGAAGCGCGCAGAGACAAATCGCGTATCCACTAAGAGCCGGAACATGGTGGCCCGAACAGCTTTTACATACGGGCTCTTGGGCATGAAGGAACCAGATAAATGTTGCTTCCTGTCCCCAGAACCAGTGCTCACCAGGAACTGTCCAGCAACTTTAGTACCCGTCACAAGCCACTATGATGACACATCCCAGGGAAGCTAGGAAAAGCGGAGACATTCGAAGATTAGAAGTCTCTTGTAGATTAGCTTCCCTGCAGATAGAAGCAACGACGGGACAATCCCAGCTCTGCGTTATTTCCTGCGACCTTTCACTCCTCAAAGAACCCTCTCGAAGAAGCCGCGGCTACCGCGAGAGGATACCATTGATAATACCGTGGAGATACCAAGGTATCTATGATATTGCCACGAACCATGCATTGAACTTGTCTATCTATGTATTTTCTTGCTGTTACCGCCCGGCTGCACCGGGCTGTGTTATCTGCGTCTCGAGTGAAGCGCATGTTCCATTCTTTCTTTCTTATGCCGCACGGATTATCTAATCTGATAGGGATAATTTTTCGCCCTAACGCCACTAGCCTAGAATAGTATTTTTTTACCTACAGTGTTCTCCATGTAGTTAGACGGTTCGTGAAACGCTCGCGCCGAAAGATAAATGCCCGTGGAGCAGACGCCGCGGCATTTTCGATTCACCGACACCCGCCTGAGCACGTCACTTTGTTGACTGCTGCTTCGCCGACTGCGTATTTTTTGAGTTGTTAGGGGAGCACAAGTTCGCTCCAATAAACGTGTTTTTTTTCTTCAAGACAACTGCGTCATTTTAAAGCATCTAAAAGTATCTTATCTTAAAGCGTCATCTTAAAGCATCTGCGTCATCAGAAAGCATCTAAATATCCGTACCGTATTAACGTTACCAGAATTTTTCCCGAAAAAACCGAAAAATACGCAACAGGGTCGTAGGATATGGCCGTGGAGCTAACTAAATGTCTCGAAGAGCATTCGACCCCGAAAGTAAGCGACGACGTACGCGCCTATCCACTGAACTTCTCTGTTTACAGGTCTTTGCGCAAGGTTGCGACTGACAGCAGTAAGCTGCCCAATCACCTTAAAAGAACCTGCAACACTTTCTTCAACCATTTTTTTGAAATCTTAAATGCTTGCAGATCATGACAACCCAACACACCCAGTACTCAGATTAGGGGGTCGCAAAGTACCTCCGCCAAACATTACTGCTCTATGCCCATCAGATAACTTGGAAACTCGCTCAAAAAAATTTTCTCTCTTTCCCGGTCTTGACGTTCTTCGACGGCCAGAATTACATCACTGAGGCCATGTAGCGGCTGTTGGCCGGTTTTCCTTCACTTGCAGCAATGACCGCTTTTCGATAGCCACTTTAAAAATAAAGCCACAAGAACGAAGCAGAAACGAAAGGCTTATCTGGTGCGACGAGAAAATCATGCAGTGCCGTTGCGTGCTGGCGATAATATAGCTTTCGCAGTGGTTCCAGACGCGAAGGAAAGAGTGAAAGCGCTTATTGAAAGTGTTGCATGGTTCCTTTAAGTCTAGCAGCCCTCACCCTGACTTCGAAGCAATCTTCTTCCCCATACGAAACAGAATTGCAAACTTAACATTTTGTGCTCACCGAAAGAATGAGAAGTGCACTTAGGGTCTAAATACAAGGTCTCAGCCCACTGAAGTTGTGACCTTTAGGAACAAGCGGCAAGCCATATTCGCATTACATCTGGCGGTGACCTTTATTGTGCTCCAGCCTCCAGCTGTTGCGCCTTGCCGTGTTCTTTCGGAAAAACTAATTGATTCAGGTTTTAAGCTTAAAAACTGAATCTCCATAAAACATGCGTTAATTTTGTACTACCGCCCCAACTGCTGTGAACAGATGCCACCGGGACAGGCTTAGTTGTATTGCAGAAACAATGTCTTCGTGCATGGCCCACGAACCCGGCTTCAATCATTTTCTAGTGTCAGAGAAAACGGCTCTCTCAATGGTAGGCGTATACATGTCTTGTACGTCAGGTCAAGTCAACCGGTGGCACGTTATGTGGGACTGCGCCACCGAACCGGGCAGAGCTAGTTTAGAAGTGTACCCAGTGAAACTTAAAGGAGCCATTGAGTTGGCCAGCAAGTCGGAACAAGAGTGGACCGTCCAGCAGATCTTGAACGAAAGCTCTTGAAACTTCGCGCTTGAAAGACACGGGCTCCGAAAAGGAGCTAGTGTTCAGTAGGGCTGCGAAAAGAGATGCGACGTTAGGCCACGTTGAGAAGGAGCCGTAAATCTACTTTTACAATCCTATCCAATCCAATCTAGGTCAAGTCAAAGAGTGGGCAACGCCAGTCACTTGTAATTCGACTGCCATTGCAGTTGCCGGCAGTGGTGTAAATCACGCTTACTGCAGGATCTTCGTCAATGAAGTCTAATCCAATCCAATCCAATTCAATCCAGGTCAAGTCGAAAAGTGGACAAGGCCAGTCACTTGTCATTCGGCTGCCATTGCACTTCCGGGCAGTGGTGTTACCACCAAACGGAAACGTGTCAAAGCAAGTGCGAGTACCGCTACTAGCAGGCCCCACGCAACATGTTTCGGCAGGCCTACGCAGAGAGCACTTGGCAAGGAGTACGCTCGGTCTCGGCGACGAAACACGCCGCACGTGGTCGTCCTTCCGATGCCGGAGACGCTCCAGATAGTTGCCGCTGCCTCTTTCGAAACTGGAGAAGTAGGTTGCACAACCCGACAAGCCGAGGCCATCCTTCGCGCCTTCCTTTCACGGAGAGGCGACGCGACGTTTTCTATGCGGCCGCCGCTTCCTTCTCGCCCCGTCGCAAGGCGTCGTGGTGCGGCACAGTCGTCGCCCTCTCCGGGCGCGAGATCGGCTTAGGGCATCAAAGCACAAAAAAGCAAGCGCACGGCGACCGCAAGCAGAAGGCGAGGAAGGGGAACCACGGCGCGTCGATTCCGCCAGCGGGTTCCTTGAACCCTCATTTATATCTGGCACCGGCGCAGAAGGCCATCACAAGACGCCGAGAAAGGCTACATCGCTAAAATAGCCCTAATCACTCGTTCGCACCGCCGGTCAAACCGGAGCCTCTGGTCGTGTTCGTGACACGATCAAGAGATGGCGCTCGCGTTGGCGCTATCCATACCGCGCTAGCCGGAGGCGTCCACTGCCGAAGCCGCGGTCGGTCGGCTGGACGGAACAAGGGGCGCAAATCAGCGTGACCTTGAGACCCTCATTAACATAATTTATGCGGAAGCTAGCTCCGCCGGGCGTTCTGCACGTTGCCCGCAGGGCACTTACCTTATACGCCACGGTCAGAGTTCGCGCCGACGTCCCCGTACAGCACGGGGCGAAGCTTGGAGAAAAAGAACACGCAAAAGTGCCGAGGATCCGCAAAGAGCCTTGCTTGCAGTGATGGAACACACCAATCACCGTGCCCCACATTTGGCGCCCAACGTTGGGCGCCGTGGCGGAGCTTGCCGTGGCTGCTACGCGAGGCACCCACGTGACGGGACAAGTTGATACAGTGTTCACGTTTAGCGGCGCCGAAGGAGAGGTCCAGGGGGCCGTTAATTCCGGTCAGGACGCAGGAACGCACGGAAAGCGGCTCCAGAGCGGCCGTTCATTTCGCCGATCAAAGGAACCATCGCTCTCTTCCCGTGAAACTCACGATGACGTGGAAACGAGAAGACTGCCTGGGATGGCATTTTGAGGATAGCAGAGAGTTTTGCGTCTTTTTTGCGCCCCGTTGGGATACAGCGCATCGCACGCTTTACCAGAGTTGCCGGCCTCTGAGTTATTGCTCCCCGCGTTTCTCGGAGCGTGGCGAAAATACCGCGGCGGTGTTTTACATACGACGAACGGGGGAGAATGAGGACGCAATTACCTAGTGGTGTTTTTAAAACCTTGCTGAGGTCTCTCCGTGAAAAGACGAAGGTTACTTCGGCTATGCGTACCTGTTTCGGGGGCGTGAATAATTTGGGGGTAAATGATTTTGGCAAACAGGAATACGCTGTCGGTTTTGTCGGTGCGTTTACACGGCTCTAAGTGGCTCATTATGGCACATTTACATGACCGAGGTGGCTAGGCGGTCGATTTGGCCACCCTGGTTGAGTATTCGGATGAAACTCATTACATCGGGAGATGCCGTGGTGGTACTGCAGTGGACCCAAATAGGCTGATGAATGGGGGAATGGGAGGCCATGTCACGAACGGGAGATGTCAGTTTAACCGATACATGCATTTCCATAAGTAATACAGATAGCAGGAGAATCAGCAAACACTGCCCTACAGCTCCGAGAGACATGCTTCAAAGTGTCATCATCATCATCATCATCCTCATCCTATCTGTAGCTACTGCAGGACGAAGGCATCTCCCATGCCCTCCAGACCTTCCTGTCTTGCGATGCCCTAGCCCATTCTTTGCCACCGAATTGCTTTTTCATCCCTCCATAGAGTTATTGGTCTTCCTATACTTCCATAGTTCCCTATCTCAGTAGCCATTTCGTTGCACTGGTGGTAGCCCAACAAATGTTAGCTCGTCACTTTACACGTCCAGTTAAAGGATACACCTTTCCTCTTTAGCTTGAGCTATTATGTTTTCCACCAGAGTTTGTTCTCTGATATAGGATTCTTGGCTTCTACCCATAACCGTTACTCCTATCATTATTCTTTCCGTTGCTCGTTGGGCTGACTTGAATTTTCCTTCAAGCACTTTAAAGTGTCCATATGAGGACAAGTGGTGCTTCCATCACACGTAATTTCAGCCTAGTAACATCAAAATATTCTTAAAAAGACGATAGTTTAAAGCTGTAAAAGTGAGTTCTTAGGGCATCAGGCAGACAACGAAGTCGTTACCCTGACCTTCACTTCAATGTCATATCCGCAAAGGTACGCGCAGTTCGATACGCTTTTCCCCGCCCACAAAATTGCAAGATGTGATCAAATGTTCGAAACCGAGACAGGAGAAGCCGAGAATGAACGACCGGGCTACGGGATTCCCATACAGAGAGTCTGCTGCATCGTCCCTCAAACCCAGTACGGTTTCATTGTGTGAGTAAAAGCTGGGCAACGTATCACGGCTGGCGCCGTTTGCGCTGCGGTATACTTGCCGTTTGTGCTGTTACGAGAAGAAATAAAAATAAAAGGTTTAAGTTAAACATTTTTCCGGAGCAAGCAAGCAACAGGCTTATACCGGAATAAAAAAGAAACACGATGGAAAATACAGCAAAACAAACAAACACTCGGTTAGTTTACTAAAGGATGAGTGCTACTCAGCGTTTATAACCCCGCATGCTACGAAAAAACTGTAGGGTTAGTTTTTTTAACTATCCGCATCTCTTCTCGTTACAGTAGCGTGGGCTTTATAACAGCTTGTTGTGCCTGAAAACTGTTTAATTTTTGGCTTAGTTCAGCTGAGACTGTCCTGATTCAAGCTGACATCTTTCAGTGACTACAGTTTTGCCATCCGCTTAGGCTTGCAGCACTGACAACGTGCCTTGGTTCAAACTAATATCCCTCAGTGAACACTGTTTCACCATCATTTTAGAGACATGCAGTACTGAAAACGTGTCCCATACACTGGCGCCCAACGTGGACCGTAAACTCTTCCAAGCGGTGATGTGCCTGTCGTCCGTGCGGCGCGCGGTAGCCGCCTGTCGCGTTACGGGGAACTTCGCACGCATGCGCAGTTCGTTTGCAACGAGGCTATGTGATGCGCGTGCGAAGTTACCCAGAACGCCGACAGGCGGCTCACGCGCACGGGATGACACGCGCTCCCGTGTTCCCCCTAACTATGATCAAGATTGTACCAACGCATCTATCGGCGTTGCATTACCTCGTGTAGAAACCCAAGCAAGGCCAAGGAAGGGCGCTCACCTTCAATTTTGATGTGTGGCGTTATGGAGAGCGGCGAGTCTGGGCCCTCGTCGCTGGAAGTCATGGAGTAGGAGTGCTCTGACTGGATGCGGGGTGACTGGACCGCGTCCGACATCATGCGGTCGTGGAGGATGATGGGGTTGTCCAGGATGGTCGACCAGTCCGACTCCGAGCTCATATCCACCATGGGCTGCAACGGAAGAAGTTAAGGCTCGTTTTGAGAGACCTTCGTAATGTACAGTCAAACGCTTGTATAACGAAGCGTGCGGGACCGTGGTAATTGTTCGTTATACACGTCACTTCGCTATATGCATCGCGCAATAAATTGACACCCTATAAAGCAGATAAGCATATATAAGAAGCAGAAGTTTATTCCATCTTACAAGAAGATGACGGTTACAAAGCAAAATTATACAGACGAGGGTCCCATATATTCGAGACTGCATCAAGATCCTCGGTTAAATATTACATAGAAGAATAAAACAGAGTGAAAGCCTCTAGAATCATAATACACAGTGGCATATTATAGAGCTGTATGCATTGCAGAGTAGTAATGTAAATTATAAAAAAATATTGGCAATATAGCAATACAAAATAGGTAGTATATTTAGGGCGGACTCGAAAGGGGAGAAAAAAAAATGACAAATAGAATAACAGGAAACGCAATATTGTACATGTAAAACTATAGTAATATTCAAAAGAACACTAAGGAATTTTCACGAGATAGAAAACGCTAAAGCGCGCGTCTAGGTGAAATTTCTAAACACCCTATGCCACAAGAAACAAAAGCAGGCATAATTACATTCACGCAGTATGAGAAAACACGATGAAGCAAAAAGGAAAAGAAATGCAGCATTACAAACATAAATTCAGCGAGAAAAAACAATACGCAAAAGTGCAACGAATAATACTCAAAAATACACAAAAAAATTCACTATGCCTGTTATATACCATTCAGCACTCCAGAAGAAACTTTTTAAGAAGCGTTTTAAATGATGATAAAGATAATAGAGCTTCAATTTCATCGGGCAGGCTGCTGTAGTTTGCAATAACTGAAAAATGCGAATGCATTTTACCTTAGTTAGTGGAAGAAAGTAAGCAAATAATTAGAATTAGCCTTTAATGTTGTGTTGGAGGTTGAGCAGAATTCGCTGCAGCATCATCGTGCGCTAGCGGCCTCTAACGGACCGTATGATCCCTTGGTCCAATGGCTGCAGCACCGACGTGCAATTCGGCGGCAGGAAAATCACTTCCACGTGATTTAGTACCGGAATCTTGTTGTGTGCGGCGCAGTTGTCGATGAGAAGAGCAATCTTGCGATGCTGAAGGCGCAATGTTTCCTCCAGTTGCAAAAGCCAGGTTTGGAAAAAGTCCGCCGTCATTTAGGCCTTTTTGCTCGCAACTTAATCTGCTGGCAGGCTAGGCACGCCCTTAAAGCATCGTGGCTTTGCCGACCTCCCAATCACTAGCGGTTTCAGCTTTTCAGTCCCTGCTCCATTGCAGCACAGCAGCATAATCAGACGTTGCATGGACTTTTTTCCCCCTTTGCAGCGATCTGTTTTCTCGCAGATGGTCTTCTGAGGTAGCAATTAAAAAAAAAGAGCAGTTTCGTCGGCATTAAATGTGTCTTCCGGCCTGTACTCCTGCAGCACTCTCAGCAGTTCGAACTCACGCCAATTGTCGGTGAGATCGTGCGGTGCGTCGGCCTCTTCGCCAGCCACAGTCTTGAAAACAATGCCATCTCGTTGTTTAAAGCTTCTCAGCCAGCCACTCGTCGCTTTGAAGTACGCTTCATCTACGCCGAGGGCGAAAGCAAACTGTTTGGCCTTCTGACACAGCACCGGCAAGCTGACAGGAATCTTCCTTGCAGGTACATCGGCAAACCGCGTGTAGACGGCGGCGTCATCATCCTGAAATGTGGCTGCACGGATCCGCTTCCGTGACGGGTCCGTTTTATGGTGTGCCACTTGCTCCTGTATCTTTTATTTGTCCTTAAGGAACGTCGACAAGGTCGATACGCTGATACCGTACTCCTCGGCTACGTCCTTTTTTTTTCAGCCGCTCTGCATGGCACTGATGATCTTCATCTTCTCATCGAGGCTGAATTGTCGTCGCTTTTTAGTCCCTGCAACTTCACCTGCACTAATCGTGATTCCAAGACGTTGCAACACGAACACGGCACAATCGAACACCCACGCTACAGACCAGATCAGCAGCAGACTCGCTTCTCTCCGCAGTCAGGCAGTGCGTGCATGCGCACACTTAGCTGACTCTTCTTACGCCGTTTTTCTGCTGCCGCCTCCCCAAGTCTAGCCCGAAAACTCTTCTCCAAATCATTGTTGCCCTTTGTCCCTTCCTTCTCGCAACCACCCTGTCATTCTAAAAAAAATTCTCAAATGTACACGTTTCATCCCAAATTTGCACACCGATCGCCCTTTTCCTTCTTTCTTCTCGCTAAAAAGTGCAAGTGCTCCGGGAACAGCAGAACAGCCAGTCAGGACTTGGGACCGCGCTGACGTACCATGCCTGTTTTGTGCCATTTCTCATTTTATTTATTACACTGTAGACCCTGCTGCGGCGACGAAACTCGGTACAGACTGCTTTTCCGCTGCTATAGGAAAACAGTGAAGGGAGCGGAAGAAAAGGAAGGCCACCCAGCCTGGAAGTTCCGAGGCGACATGGAAATTGTTTGTCGATGTCTTCCGCGCTCCTATTTTGTCTATTCGGCGTCTGTCGACAGAAGAAAGGCCGAAGGTACAACTGGTTCAGCTACAGGCCAACGCCTTAAAAAGAGCGAGTAACCGCAGTCGGGCCACGCCGCCATTCTGTGCAGGCGTTTGCGCCCCCTCAGTGATTGTGTTCTTCGCCCCGAGGGCCAAAGGCGCAATTAGGTGAACCGTCCCCTCTCTGGCTGCGTAAAAGGAAACATGTGGGCTTCCCGGGGAGGAGTTTTGTGGGAGGAAACACTAGTCCTCGCTTACGCGCGCTGCTGGGAAAACATTTCGGAAGGAGGGGGAAAGGCGGCGGGGTCGAACTCCCTCCTCCCGCTGGCTACATCCCTCAGCAGCAGTGCAGCCGCATTATCGGCATTTTTTATTTTTATAGTTCTTTAAAAGATAGCCCGGGGTGACCTTGGTCTGGCCGTTTGCATCAGCGGGTGCCATCTGCGGCAGCAGCGGGCCGCGGCGACGCAGCCCCGAGCCTATACCGAGCAGCCCGGTTGCTCTGATTCGGTTCGCTGCTGCGCGTTACCACGTGGGCAGCTAGCAGTATTCGTTATCAAACAACCATTCAGCGATTGGGAACGCATGATTTTCTTCGTTAAACAGGCAAATTCGCTGTAGTGGTATTCGCTGTAGTGGCGTTCACAATACATAGGAAACACCGGAATCTGGCCAGGCCATATGGCATGCTTCGTTGTACAGGCCATTTCGTAGTAGAAGCGTTCGTTGTAGCGGCGTTTGACTGTACCTTCAAATCGCCGCAATCACTGACACCATCCCCATGTTTGAGTGTAGCCTCTTCTCTCTCCGCGTGACAAAAACGGATCACTACGGAAGGCCTTCCGTAAAAAAGTTGCTCGGGTCCGGTTTTTGGGAGAACGGATACCCTTCCGTTGAAGACTGTTTTTGCAGCACGCGGAGAGAACAAAACTAAATGACCATTTCCGACAATGGTCCACGCGGTGTCCATACCCCTGACTCCCGCAACCTTCCGGCCCCTGCAGTTAGGCGGACACAACACCCGCAACACGACAGCAGAATTCTATTCACCACCACTGCGGTTTTGAATCGAACGAAACGCATCACGTGGTTCACTTTGCTTGTTTTGTCTTTTACCGTTTACCTCTGCGCGCATGCGTGCAAGCTTGTTCGGAGGCGTAAAAACGACGAAAACGCTGAACTTTCTAGCAACATATATTTAGACGTTCCATTGCTCGCTTGAACGAAGTAGCGAGCAATGGAACGGAAGATGATTGGTGTAACATTAAGGGACAAGAAGAGAGCGGAGTGGGTCAGGCAACAAACGCGTGTTAAGGACATATTAGTAAAAATGAAGAAGAAATGGACGTGGGCAGGGCATGTAATGCGAAGGCAAGATAACCGTTGGTCATTAAAAAGCGTGGCAGAGGGCGGCAGAAAGTTAGATGGGCAGATGAGATCAAGAAGTTTGCGGGAACAAATTGGTCGCAGTTAGCACAGAACCGGGATAACTGGAGATTAATGGGATAGGCCTTTGCCCTGCAGTGGGCGTAGATAGGCTGATGATGATGATTATATTTAGATGGTGCACGTGGGAAACTAGCACTGGACGTGTTCGTTGCAGACCCTCCTCACGATGACTGCGCGACCGCCAGTCTGCACCTCATTCATCGGGCTCACTATTATGGGCGCAATAACCGTCGCTTCGGGGAAGCCTTCAGACTTCAAGCGTTCAACGTGTCAGCTGTTCGCCCGACTGCGCATGTTTCTTTGTCGAATGTAGTAAAATCGGTTGAAGTCCAGCATGGTCTCGTGCTCCTTCATTGGTTCTCTGCCATGTTGCGTTGAGTTATGTCGTATTATGTAGAGAGGGAGAGAGAGAGAGAGAGAGAGAGAGAGAGAGAGAGAGAGAGAGAGAGAGAGAGAGAGAGAGAGAGAGAGAGAGAGAGAGAGAGAGCTATTTATTAGATGAAAGCAGAGAGGTTTGCCGGCATGTTCCAGCCTACACGCTACTCTGCGGGGATGGGGAGAAGGGAGTAAAGACCATAAAAGAAGCAGGACAGAAGAAAGGGGAAAAAAAGTGAACACGAAGCTTTGCGTGGTGACGTAAAAGTCCACACGATCTCACAGGTAAAGTTCTAAATTATCTCTGCGACGCCGATTCCGTGTAAAAATAGTAGTCAAATAAGGCAACCAACACTTTTCTCTGGGATGGGACAGATGGAGAGGGCTAGGGTCCAAGGAGACCTTTCTAGTGTGGGGTCACACTTGTCATAGCGGCAGCAGAGAGCAAGCGAGATAGAGATAGAGATAGATAGATAGATAGATAGATAGATAGATAGATAGATAGATAGATAGATAGATAGATAGATAGATAGAAAGAAAAAGAAAGAGAAAGAGAAAAAGAAAGAAAGAAAGAAAGAGAGAGAGAGAGAGAGAGAGAGAGAGAGAGAGAGAGAGAGAGAGAGAGAGAGAGAGAGAGAGAGAGAGAGAGAGAGAGAGAGAGAGAGAGAGTTCATGAGGATTTATTCGACAAAGGCTGTGTTCGGCGTCTCACACGCCATCATTCTGCCATCCTTAAGGTGTCGGCAGTCCGTGTTTACTTTCTGGTTTCTTTTATTTTACCTTAATTTCTTCTCTCAGGAATCATGACTCATGGTGAAAGCTGCTCGCGCAATGATTTCAGCCAGGTTGCGGGCAATTATTCCGGGGGAATTTTCAAATCCACGTGCAAATCGATCGAGCCAACACCTGGGCATCAATGTCCAGAGACGGAAATAGCTTCGCACGCCGTACAAAGCTTTCGGGGAAACAATAGTCGACTACAGCTCGTTGAGCCTTTCGGAACTCCCGTTACCGACACTGCGCAGTTTGCGACTCAGCTGTCACCCCGTCGTGAGGCCTTCAAATCCATTCATTCTCCACCCTACATCGTAAAACGAAGGGCTGCAAAGGTAAAAAAAATTAGCAGTGGCTTAGCTCGGCTATGCCAGGATTTACGTAGCGTGAGCTAAGGTTCAGCTGGTTATTCTTAGGTTTCCTGGTTGTCTAGGATTAGCTGATTGTCATGCTTACTCCTGCTAAAACGATTTCCAATCCAATCCAATCCAATCCAGTCCAGTCCAGTCCAGTCACTGCTCTTCGCGCATGAGCAGCACGGCTCTCCAGGAGCCACGCGAAACGGCTATCAAGCGGCTCCGGCGCACCGTCAGACTCGACCGTCAAATCATGCTCAGCTGCAGATTTCGCTGCACATTTCACTTTCGTGTTTTAGCGATTGCTATGACAGAGGAATCAACCAATATTTTCATTATTACCCACGAGCGTTCGTTCAGTGTACCTGCTTCTCTTACCCGGAGTCACAGTTGTGGCCGTTGCAGGGCACGGTCAACGAGACAAAAGCCCCTCAAACGGCACACGCATGGATGGGAGCACGTAACGCAGAAGGAAAGTTCACGAACTCAGTGTTGCCCACAGCTGTGATTATAAATGTTTCAGGATCGGTAAAGCAGCAGGGCAATGACAGTTGACATTCTCGGTTCAAATTTCACTTTTGCTAGCACATTAAAACGGGTCATCTGTGGGCATCACGCGAGTGCATGCAGAGCATGCATGCACGATGCATGCAGTGCTGCGAGTGCATGCAGCGAGAAATTCGTTTCACTCGGACAGTGATGCGACACGGCGTCGCTAATTTTGCACCGAGGACACCCGCGTCAATGTTTCAGCCACATAAAAATTCCCTTCGAAGCCAGCGACCTAATACTTTTTGTGCCCGATACGGGTGCAACTAATGTAAGTTAGCACCAACTGCGTTTATATAGCGTGAGAAATGGAAATAGCTAACGCAACTCGCGCTGAAGTAAGCCACCCCACCTCGGCTTCCAATACGGTAACGAAAAAAAAAAAAAATCTTGGAGTCCGTTTTTGTGAAGACGGAGCTATATATGGACCAGCGACAAAGCCGCATTGTCTAAACCACGGATGGGTCGTCTCATCTCGTCAGACAATAAGAAAAAAACAGACATTACAAAAGAGAGAAAATGAACATAAGATAGGCGTACGCACTGCACAACGGTGCCAGTGGGAACATACGAACTGCGAGAGACGAAATAAAATCCCTGCAAGAACGCTGCAGAAAATATAAGCGAACAACGAAAGACCGCAGCGGCAGGGACACAGCCGTTCGTGCTTTCGCAGACGATCAACCCGAAGAAGCAGACGATCGAGCGAAACAGGAGACGCCCCCATGCTTCGGGCGGACGTGTCTCGACTCTTCGATCCCCGAGTGCGCGAGAGGCTTCATTAGAGACGATTGTCCATGCTCTCCGCGTGTTCCGAGACTCTGGTGAGCGATAACCTGGCCTCCTGGGTTACGTCAGTGGGGGAAACGTGCCCGCGTCCGTGCATCGTGGTTAGGAGAAACGGAGACGGAGCATCAAGGATTCTGCGATCAAGGTCTGCCGTTACGTGACCGAAAGGCGAAGAGGGACCACAGCAAAGGGTGCTACCGCTGGACGCGAGTTGCATCCCATGCGTGGTTGACGTGCTCCGATAACGGCCAGCCGCACGTGATCTGAAGGTACGGAGAGCTAAGAGTCAGCTTTCCTCGGCCCTGAACACGTCTGTCGAGTGACAGACGCCTCCCCAAGACTGTGAAGCGGATTATCTGCGGGGTTAGAGTTCTGTACTGGTTACGCTCGAATTGTGAGGTGAAGATACGAATCATGTAGAAATAAAACACTTCCCAATATGCTCGTCCACAGATCACACGGTCATGCCAGATTCCACCCAAGAAACAAATCGCAATTTTTCGTCTTCTACATTAACCCGAAGCCGACGCATATCATATTCAAGATACGTCCGAGCCATACATGTTTAGGCCGCGTTCTAACGGCGACTGTCGTATCAGGCGCTCGTAAATCTTAATCCGGTAATCCGTGCGTCTGCGTTCGTATTCTGTGTTCGTGCTTCACCTCTGCTGATTCAAATACGCATATCTCATGTACGTGGAAGTACATGAGATATGCGTTCCAAAGCGTACTTTATACCTGCTAAAATGACCAGCAATGAAGACCTTTCACATGCACGGACCATTAAAAAGTGAACAGGGACGGAAGACGGCGCGAGCCTTTCAGCCTTCGAAACTTTTCCACAAGCCTTGAACCGGTTGGTGGCGCGTTGCGCGGACCACACCGAAGAAGCCGTACCAGAAAGTGCCGTTATGCAATTAGCATTCCGTCGCAGCGCGCCTATACCCGTGGCGACGCAAGCTGCAGCCTTTGCGGTAATCGTGAAGTACGTATCCTGTTAGTTATGGTGTGTGCATTTTTCAAAGCGCTTCATAGGCCGGGTGTAGCATTGCCGTGCAACCAAACCTTGAAAGGCGATATTTTTGCAAGCGGAAGAGCAGCGAGTGTCTGTCGCTCTTTCCTGGCTACAACGCTTCGCAAATTCTGCCTGCGTAAAGGGGTTCTCCACTATGCGAGGTTAGAAGGAACAAAATGAAGTAAGGGAGGAAGAAAGTGAAAGAAAATACGAGAAAGAAAGCAATAGCCATAACAGGCACGCGTCATTCCAGGAGCCGCGTGGTTGTTGAGGCCCGCTCATTAGCAAATGAGAGTACTCTTAGCACATTTCTAATGCCGCCTGCGTTCTGAAGTGACGAGACGAAAACGGTAGAGCCAGACTCGGTGACGTCCCAGTGATGTCACGAGTGCTGTGCGGTCGAGCGTCAATGTATGTGCAAGAAAGGAGGAAGAGTCAGAAACAAGAGTCAGGAAGGAGTTTACGAGGGGGAGTCAGAAAGGAATGCCAAAAGGGGAGTCGTCAAAAAGGAAAGTCAGAAAGGAGAGTCAGAAAAGGGTCAGAAAGGAGTGTCAGAAAAGAGTGTCACAAGGCAGTGTCAGCAAGCAGTGTCAGAAAGGAATGTCAAAAAGGAATGTGAGAAAGAAGTGCCGGAAAAAAAGTGTTAGGAAGGAGTGTCAGGAAGGAGTGTCAACAGTATCGTGGCAACAATGCTTGCATAACCAACGCCAAATGGATGGCAAAATTAGCACGCCAGTAATGGCAATCGGCTGAGATCAAGGATATCGACAAATTTGCAGCCTGATGCTGCGCACAGTGCGCAGTTGTGGGTTGCTTGTTCCGTTCGAGTATAAGCTCTTTGCGCCTTCCACGTCCGTGTCTGTGGAACACGTGATGCAAGAAAGCTGCTATATATTTGGAGGATAAAAAAAGGCAATTTCTGCGCTGAGGAAACAGAAGTCGACGCGTTCATGGCTGTAAGTAGGGCATGTAACCAATGAGAATCCGTTTTAGCACGTCTTGTGTGCGCTGATTTCTACGGGAGAAGCTTTTATGATTTCTATTTGGTGCCGTTGTGTGTAAAGCGGAACAGTCCAAGTCAGGGCTGCTAAAATTGCAGGCAGAATTCATCTACAATCAATGTCTTTAAATGCGAAGCATTGCTTTGCTTGGAACAATTACTCGGAGAATTACTTGTAAAAACTTGGAATTATACGGTAAAATTACTTAAAATGTTGTGATCAATAGCAATAGCCACGGAAAGACGTAGATATCCAGACTGCCAGAATTATGCAATATGGCTCAGTCGACAGAAAATGCCCAGCCTTAAAACTTTATAACCCGCAGCAATTTCTTTGACAATGGTCATTGCATTCACAGAAAATGCAAAAAATCCCGCGCTACCCGCCGCGGTGGCTCAGTGGCTAAGGCGTTGTGCTGCTGAGCACGAGGACGCGGGTTCGACTCCCGGCCGCGGCGGCCGCTTTTCTGATGCAGGCGAAAAGCAAACGCGCCCGTGTGTGCGAGATTTCGGCGCGCGTTAAAGACCCCCTGGTGGTCAAAATTAAACCGGAGCCCTCCACCTCGGCGCCCCTCATCGCCTGCGCTGCGTCGGCGCGTTAAACAATACAATCAATCCAAAATCCCGCGCTTACGACAGGGCAGACATAGCTCTGGCGATAGACGCTTTCATTTTTTTTTCATGCCTGGAAACACTGGGAGACCTACAGTAATCGCTACCACAGAGCGCTGCTGTGGGATTTGCTCGTTGCAGCAGATACATCTTCGAGTTTTGGCATTGCTTTTGCTGCAATTTTCTTGAAAATAGCTATCGAATGCGTTTGTTGCTTCAACTGAAAGGAAAGCGGCCAACAGCCGCGACATCGCTCGAATGACGTCATTCAAACGTGCATACAATACCCATAAAGAGGAGACATCGTTTGAGCAAGTTTCCAAGCTATCGGTGGGAGAACAGCTGCAGTAATATTTAGCTGAGCTACTTAATGACCCTCTATTATAAGTACTGGATTTCCGTGCTGACTACGTTACGAAATAATTTCAGATTTAGAAAAGCAAGTTGAAAAAACCAGGAGACATTCCACTTTACGAAGGTGGATGACAAGCGAAGTTTTTTAGCGCATGACATAGAGTTGAGTCAGAATTTATAATAAGGGTATAAGCAAATTTTATTTCTCTTGAGCTTCCAGAAGAAAGAAAAACACGCACTTTTATTTCGACTTGACTGGTCTCGAAAATCGTGCCTGTTTATAACTCCGATCTACTCCGAACATGTCTATCGGAGTGATGAGACGTGCAGGCATACAAGCTTCGCTTGAAAAGTGTTGCGGGGTCCCCATGAAACTAGTCTTGCAGGCCCCCGCAACCCCAAAAATAAATTTCGGAGTGGATAACCAATGTACCAGCGGAATTTTAAAAACAAATCACGCACCCCTCCGCCTAACGACGGCGATGGATGAACGCGAAGCTTTCTCGAGATGGATTTTTTGGTTGGCCAGTTCCAAACTGCGAGAATGTGCTACTCTGTAGGTACACACCACTTCTCTAGATTATCGACAGCAACTGTCCGGTGTGCACTCCGTAGGCCTAACGTTTGGGTTTGGCGTGTACGGCGCGAATTGGTACCTGCCGCTTGGCGTTCGCTTCGTCCACATCGAAATGGAGTTATCAGATAGATGCCAGCTTCATAACACGAGGGACGCAGGTTTTATTCCCGCCACGGGAAGCGTTTTTTCTTCCACTTCGCCCAATACCATTCATCACCATCGTCAGAAAAAGTTGGCTGCCCTGCAAGGCGCACTGGCGTACAACGGCATCACTGACGACACCGAAGCTTCGCTTTAAAAAACTATATTTTCGAATATAACGACAAAATAAGAGCGCACGGACGATGCTGCGTCCGCTGGACACTGGTCAAGCCTCGCCGCTAGCGAGCGGCTCTGCATTAGCGCCGCCCTGCAGGCCGACCCCGCACGTGCTCTATGGGGCCACTGTTCCTCGAGCAGAAAACGATGAGCAGAGCGCGCAGGGATCACTCCTCGCGTCCAGACAACAATGGGACATTGTTGGCCCCGCCGCAAGCACGGAGCAGCTAGAGCGGAGGTCCTGGGAAGATGACGGTGGTTCAGAGGAGGAGCACACAGTGCTCGGGGAGACCTCGTGGCGAGCTGATGGGAAAAATAGCCGCCGACCCGACAATGAACGGCGGTCGCCGAGCAGAGCAGAGCGGGGAAGCCGCCGTACAGGAACAAAACAGAATGAAACGAAGAAAAGGGGCGAGATAACCCGGAGGAGGAGGACGGGCGCTGTGGAGGGAGATATTTAAAATAACGAGGGAGGAGCGACAAACAGAGGTTTAGAGTTCATTCGCAGCGGCAGCGGCGGCGTCTTCTTATGCTTGCCGATTAGTGTAGCGAGAGTGCGTAATGACCTTGAACCTACGTTGTCCGGAAAAAATGGAGCTCTTATCAGGTCCCGCAAGAGGCGGTCGTCGGCAGCGCTTTCGGCTGTGCACACACACACGTTAATGGGCGGAGATATCATCAGCGCGAACGCTTATAATGGTTAATAAACAGCGTGCGTCCGCGCGCGAGATTTTCGTTAGTGCGCGAGAGTGCACGTGAGGTTAGAACGAAGCGCGTTTACAAGTAGTTCCGCCTCAGTACACTGATAGCCAATAGTCTGAATTCAGGACAGAGTGGTGGTTTTCAGCCTACGCAGAACGGCTCAGTGTGGGGTTCTTGGAATCTGTACCATCTAGACCAGCTTATGGAGATCAGAAGTAAAAACGCAGATAGTATACATATTAAGGGGGTCAAGGACTCACGAAGTTGGGTGGTTTGTTCCGTGATCCTAAGAACCTGGAAGACCTTGCCAAGAAATGATGATGATGATGATGATTTAAGAAGCTGAGAAGATGAAGATAAGGCGAGTTGGTATAATATTTTGCTGATTATATATATATATATATTATATATATATATATATATTTAACAAAATGTTATACAACTCGCCCTTGCACGTTATAGAGGTGACAGATGTTCTGGGCATGAGCAATTACTAAACCGTTCACGGGTTTGTAATTGCTGATTACGGCGAGCTAGGACAAACAAACAAACAAACAAACAAACAAACAAACAAGCGGTGAGCTAAATTAGTCCAAGCAGAGGCGACATTAAGTACAAAACAAGGGCGTTCCATATCGTAGCAACCGAGCCGAAATGACAGGCAACATCTAAATAAGAACGCGAACTTTAGGTATGCTTAAGTGCTCATATTACAACGGTTGGAGCTATTAAACCTCCGCCAAGCGACGCCTGGCGGCAGAACTAAACTATGCACAACGCCGCTTGCAAGGAGGATCCCCGAGTTGTGCCCGTTCTCATTGGAGCCCCTGTTCCCTACGTACAGCGCATACGTAATTGTTATTTATCCGCGCCCCAGTCCCAAGAACAGACTCTTCAGGAGGTGCCGCTCAAATTAGACTTTCAAACGGGGACAACGGTGACTAATCAACGCGCACTTAGCACCCGAGGCAGGCGCTGCTGCGCCCGGGCCGATTGTGAGCGCCCTACGTTCCAGCTATCTTCTGAGCGATTCCCGCGCGACAAAGTCGCACGCGAGGTCGTGAAACGGTGCCGGACAGTGGAGCAAGCCTTGCCTCGGTGATAGGGAAAAAACGGACCGGGTGAACTCACGATGGCGGCGCGGCGGTCTCGAACGTGCAGCGTCTCGGAGCTGAGTCGAAAATAAACTTTTACGCGCGCGATCTCTCAGGGCATGTGTGAACAGCGGAGTTTCCGTGTCTAACGGGATGCCACGTACAGCTGTTGTGTGCCCGATCGCACCGCTGTTTAGGAATCTTGTGCGAGTGCGCGATGCCGCGATAAGTTCGGGGTTACCGAACAGAGTGGCTAGCGAGAGACGGCACTGGAAGTAGAGGAAGGAAATTACCGTATTTTTGCGATGATAAGCACCCTCCCCTACTTTCAGAAAAAAAAAAGTTGGGAAAAAAGTTTGCATGCGAATCTTAGCACCACCTTTTCTAAGCAATCACCGCAAGGAGAGTTTAGGAAGCGTGTTAGCGGGTCCAAGATGATGATGTGACCAGGTAATTCATGAACTGTTCAATTACAAACCACTTCGACGGAGCAGAATAGCTGCTGTGGGACACAGAAAGCGGCGGCAAAACCGGTGCAGTGGACTCGAGCGGTAGTGAGGGTGACGGAATATCAGAGATGAGCAGCTGGTTCGCCGACTGTACAAAGTTTTCTCTTGAATGTTTGCGAAATGAAACATTATTCCTTGCACCCGTCTCGTCGAGATGCCGCCGCAAAAATTGTGTGTGTGTGTGTGTGTATGGGGGGGGGGGAGGGGGGTAATCTATGTTTTCTGAATGTAAGCATACACCCCCCCCCCCTCCCTCACTTTTGGCACCGCGAGCGTGGAGAAAAGGGGGTGCTTAGAATCGAGTAAATACGGTAACTGGGCTGTGGGATGAAATGAGAACGTTCGGAGGCAAAGAGCGGACCAGGGCATCGCAACAGTGGAAAGGCTGTGATAACATGGGAGAGAGAAGCCTTAGCCCTGTAGTCGGCAGAAATGTGGTGTTGCTGTTGTAGTTGCGGCTGATGCTGTTGTTCTTGTTTATGATGACGATGATGATTAAGACGACGACCTGTCGTCTTGCCGTGGAAAGCTGCACGACATGGAATTGCCACCGTAAAAAGCCTCGACGGGTACAACGAGACATTTTAAACGGGAGAAATCTGTCCTAATTTCGTACGCGTGCACGGAATTATACCGTTTCGAAAGTGTCCAGGCTTGCCGATTTCTATTGCATCAATTTCGCAAAGTCTTCTACATCAGGCACCGTGTACATACAATACTGTACACAATATTTTGTTTCGACGACCCCTTTAATGTGGAGAACAGAACTCTGCGCTTGAATGGAGCGTTTGAAGTTAACGTCACTTGGCAATTGATGTTGAACCAAGACTGCATTCTTAATACCGCCTTCGTGAACCAACATTAAAGGCGTCCTAAAAGAGGCTCCGCAGAAACACTGGTTTGTGATCCTTTATTTGCCTGTACAGAGCAGTTGCTGGGCAGTAAAAAACATTCCTCGCAATAAAAATTTTACGAGAAAAACAAATACAAATGCGGAGCTGCTGTGGAGCGGTTTTGGTTAGTCCAAATCGACAAATAAATGAGACCATTACTCAGACGATTCAAGAAAGTGTGAGAAACGCTCGAGGCGATTGGTCCGCCACAAAAAGCACGAAAGCAAGTAGCAAGAAAAACAAAGAAGCAAATCTACTCCCAGCCCTGACCTTGCCCGGCGATACGTAAAGGGGTCACTAAAAAAAAAACAAAAAAGAAAACAGCAGCGTTCAGTGAGCGCATTCCGCACCCGTGTTTCACAACCATCTAGACTCACAAGTGCGGTAAGTATGTACGCTGGTGCTTCGTATGTTAATTCTTTTAGTTTTCTTTTGTTTCTCTTTCGTTTTTTTTCAACGTCCGACAACGCCGAGGGGCGTATACGGGCTAGAAAGGAGGGGCGTGGTGCGACACTTCCGAACGAGCTTTCTTTCCGGACGTGCAAATCGGCCGATAAACGGAGCAACAAATATCGCCATGCAGATGAAGCGACCCATTCCTCGGCGTCAAGGTGACCGACTTAAAGCGCTTAGGAGCGCCGCATTCGAGCGCCTTCAATAGACGCGTTCGCGGAAAACCGGTACGGCTAAGCAAAGAAACAAAAACTGTTCCGCGTAGAAAGGGCAAAAAAAAAAAGGAAAAAAAGAAAAACAACGCAAAAAACCAGAGTATAAAAATATGTCGGTAGAAAAAATGTCGGGAACACCCAAGTGGAGGAACTGTCCAACAAGTGCGTGAGCCGCCTAGTCCATTTAGGTTCGGCTTCACTACTTTACGTACTTGCATTGCTGGAAAGACGTTTTTTTTTTCTTCCGAAAATCATTACGCAGTCATATCAAACCATTAAGGTGGAAGGGCCTTTTAAAGCATAAGCTTTAGTGTCCTCACTTATGCCGTTGTATGCCAATACGCCCTGCAGGAGAGCCAACTTTTTCTGATGATGATGACGAATGATCGTGGGTAAAGTGAAAAAAAAAAAAAAAACGATTCCAGTTGGCCGGAGTCGAATGCGGGTCCCTCGCGTTATGAAGCCGGCGTCTATCCGATTGCCAGATTTCGAAGTGGTTGAAGCGAACGCCAAGCAGCAGGGGCTGACTCGCGCCGTGCATCTCAAACCGAAACGTTAGGCCTACGGAGTGCACACCCTAGAGTTGCTGCGGCTATTCTAGAAAAGTGGCGCGTACCTCCAGAGTAGCGCATACTCGTAATGTGGGATTGGCCAACCAAAGAATCCATCACGAGGAAGCTTTGCGTTCAACCACCGTCGTCGTTAGTCGCAGAGGTGCACGGGAATTCTTATTAAGCACTTCCATGAAACCGAATGTATACCAACGTAGCACTGTACACAGTGCCCATTTGAAGTCGGCTTCACTACTCTACTTAAATGCACTGCTGGGAACACATTATTCCACGTTCAATAAGAATTCTGATATCGAAGTATGAAGGCCCTGGCGCCATCCCCATATACCTCAATAACACCCCATACATGAAGCGTACATACCTCAACAATACCCCATTCATGAAGTGTTATATATCACGCCTTTTAAAGACTATTGTCTTTCTTGTGATACTTCAACGAAGAAATTTTGGTCCGTCCGTCCGTCCGTCCGTCCGTCCGTCCGTCCGTCGGTCTGTCCGTCTGTCCATCTGTCACTCATTCAGCCGTCCAGCCAAAGTAGAATCATATCAATCTGGCCAAAATGTTCAGGGTTGCCAAAATGTTTAAAGTTGTCTTCACTGTTACACACAAGTGTGTAGTTGTGAAGACATTTTTAGGGACTATATAGTAGGCGGTCCAAAAAGACTTCGCGCATGTTATTAATAGCGTTTTCATACGCGGCAAAAAAGTTAAACACATAAAGCGTTACAGACAGAGAGATGGGTTTAGTCGTTGAATCCACATAGAAAGGATAATTGATTGATTGATTGATTGATTGATTGATTGATTGATTGATTGATTGATTGATTGATTGATTGATTGATTGATTGATTGACTGATTGATTGATTGGATTGATTGTACTGTTTCACGCACCGACGCAACGCAGGCGATGAGGCGCGCCATAGTGGAGGGCGCGGATTAATTTTGACCACATGGGGATTTTTAACGTGCGCCGAAATCTCGTACACACGGGCGTTTTTGCTTTTCGCCCCCATCAACGATAAGGCGTTTAAAATAAACGCTTGGCTTCGACTGCAATCTACAAGCGATGTTTGCCGAGTCACGGCAGAAGAACCGCACGCAATCAAGCCTGCATCACCGATTATTTCCCTACGCAACCGGTTTTAATAGAACTGTCCCGGAAATCGTCACTCGCGTCTCAGTCCACATGCGCGCCTCACGCAGTGAGTACCCAATTTAACGAACTTCCTTAATTTCGAACTCCATTTAATTCGAACGAATGTTCACTCCCTCTCAAGTAGGAATTAACGAGATTAGACTGCACTGCAGGAAACGTTTTAGAGAAGACATCTACCGAACCACAGCTGTTCAGAAATTAACGAGGTTCTCTCGACACGCCGATGTGAACATTTTCCGCCGCATGTACGCGAATGTACAGTCGTGTCCAGTATGACCTGCAACACTCATTGGCACAATAATGTCGACAAAAAAATGACCCTTGGAATTAGTTACTACTACAAGGTTTAATGCACAAGGGTGTTCTTCTCTTAACTGGTGCTTGATTTTGAACTCCGGGTGTCAAAAGGAGGTCGTATAAAGCTATGAATACTAATTAGTGTTCTAGGTCATACTGGGTGCGACTGTACAACATCTTGTTTGCTTGTTTTTTTGTCCAGACGTACAAGCCCGGGCAACGAGGGCCGCAACGGCTTGACGACGGCCCTCAGAGACAAAGATATGAATACTAATTAACGTTCCCGGTCATATTGGGCGCGACTGTACAATTGCACGTTCTAACAGAACGTTCTCCTTTTTCGTTGTTTTTTCCCCCCGAACGCCAAAGCCGAGACCACGGTTGGTGCAATGGCTTGATGACGACTCTCGCAGACTGCGCGGCGGCACCTGCATTCCGGAAACTCGGCTCCAGTTGCCGCAATTGGCGTCGCAAGTGCGCAACCCTGCAATATTGCTCCACAAAAGCGTCTCTTTATCCCGGCTCGCAAGGTATGCAACTCGCTCGCGCAGTTTCCTCAAACACGTCCGCATTCCTGTTCCTTCGAGCTCGTCGTCGCCAGCGAGACACTTGCGCGCGCGCTACCGTTAAGCGTTTAACAGGAACGCGGTTGTTGATACATCGCCGCTTTTGCTCGGATTCGTAAACCGCGGTGAGAGGAGAGGGAGAGAGAGAGCGCATTCCGTCCTCAAAGTTGCACAACAGGTACGCTGCTCGCGACGCTCGGAATGCAGTTGTTTTTTACGACTGCGTCCCCCTCGCTTTCCCGGCAAGCCACTTTCGTCACCGTTAATCAAACAAACGACCGTCGCTGAAAACCGCAACGCTGCGAGGAAACCTTCGATCGAGCGATAACGTTCAAGGGGCCCTGCAACACTGTCGGTAAGCGCTTTCACTCTTTCCTTCCCGTCTGGAACTACTGCGAAAGCTATAGTTATCGCCAGCACGGAGCGGCACTGCGTGATTTGCTCGCCGCACCAGAACGCCTCCCGTTTCTGCTTTGAATTTTGTGGCGTTTTTTAAAGTTGTTATCGAAAAGCGTTCATTGCTGCGACTGAAGGAAAACCGGCCAACAGCCGCTACATGGCCTCAGTGACGTAATTTGAGCCGTCGAAGAACGTCAAGACCAGGAAAGAAAGAAAAATCTTTTGAGTGAGTTTACAAGTTATCTGATGGGCATAGAGCAGTAATTTGGCTGAGGTACTTTGCGACTCCCTAATCTAAGTACTGGGTGTGTTGGGTGACTACGTTCTGCAAGCATTTAAGATTTCAAAAAAAAAAAAAAACAGTTGAAGAAATTTTTGCAGGGTCCCTGTAAGCGGCGATCCACTGAGCCATTAAAATGAGCTAGACATTTTCGTTCTTTAAAGCTTGATTACACCTTGATGTATTCCGGACTGTTCGGCTCATGGGCAGTTACGTCATCCTGTCGGCTGCGTCAGTTAAATCTGCGAAAACAGCCTAACGAGGGCGGAGCTATGACTTATCTGCGCATTCAAGTTTCTCGCTCCCTGGGAAGGTCAATATGCTGGCAAAGTTCAGAAGAAATCCATGCATACTGCTTGTTATCCAAACTCAAACTGTGCGAGCGAAAACGCAACCGTGCGAGTGAAGCATACGGGCAGACGGGCCCCAGGGGATTACACCAGTGCACCGCGAGGGCAACACCAAGGCTGCACAGGGGGCGTAACAGTGGAATGCTTTGAATTAGTCCAGCTACCTCTATTCTCCACATTTAATAAAACTTCCAACAACCGACAAGATTTGTTTCACTGCGTTGCGTCCAAATATAAGCCGCAATCTGTATTAGAACAGGCAACTCCATGCTAACCAGTGTAACCAGTAACACCAGTGTACCAGTGTAGCGTTACCAGTGTAACGCTAACAGCGTGAAGTACTACCACACAACACGCTGCCGTACGAGCACGCGATACCGGCAAGCGCACGTGCATGTACGCTGCCGCCACCGCCGCGACGCCGCCACCAGTGTTGCACCCGCGAGAATTCGGGTCACGCCCGTCCTCCGATCTGCGAACCTGACCTTGCCGATCCGCTTAGCGTAACGAAACACGCCGCCCTTTCCCCGAGGACCGCCATCTTGCGGCCGGGCGCAACAAGAACCCGAAGGAACAGGAGGGAAAAAAAAAACCACGACAAGCAGGGAAGACGACGAAGAGGGAGGCGACCGTTCTTCAGTCACGGATCGTCTGCCACGCGAGTCGGACGCGCTTGGCATCGCCAACGCACGCCGTCGTGGCCGAACGACTGCTGATCGTCTGCACACCCACAAACCCCGTGCCAGTGGCTTTAGTCGAGCCGTTGCGAGCCAATCCAATCCAATCAGCAGAAGATCGATGGCGCGCTCTCCAGAGAACTGCCATTAGCAGCATTCGAAACAATCACAACAACGTGGACGGCGTGACGCTAAGCAGCAGATACGTTTTACGGGACCAATTGGGGCACGTTTGCCTGCAGAGCAGTAAAATGGCCGCACGGGAAGAGTTGGTGAAAATATAGCGCGACGATAAACAGCCTAGAAGAAAGCGAAAACTAGCCCGACCAAGTGCGTATTCTGGTTGGAATCGCTGTTGGTATTATCCATTGTTTAAGCAACACGAGTACATTTCCAAATGCAAACACACGCCGGCAGGAAAATGACAGATTAAAACACGAGAGGAAATATTGTAGAACACATTGCAGCGGGGAGGCAGACGAACGCTAAGAGAGAACACGGGACATGCGCTTTCTCCGTGTTCTTAGTTTTCGTCTATATATATACGTTCGCGCTCCACGAAACAAATGGCCCTTGGCATTAAAGTTACCACAAGGTTTGATGCACAAGGATGTTCTTTTGTTAACTGGTACTTCATTTTGAGCTCCGCGTGTCAAACGGAGGGTACTCCACAGCTGAGTACCAAAACATATTCTTCGGCAGGAGTTATTGTAGTTTTAGGTCATCGAAAACAACGCTGTTGCGGTTCTTGATAATAATGACGACGGCGAGGAAAATGATGATGATGATGACAATAATGACGATGCCCCTCGAGAAGTGCAATTCATTTTCCCCGCTGGAGAGAAGGTGAACATCGACCTGTTATTACGCTGTCCCGATAGGGCGGCGTCCAAGGACACGGAACAATGACCCAGGAGGCCAAACAGAACGGCTGACGAGCTCGGCGCGGCAATCGGACAGAGTGCTCCCGCGTCAGGGGTCTGTTTTCGGCGGTCGCCCACTGCGGCCTGTGTTGGCATGCTTCCGGAGGCACGACACAAGCGTGTTTACTACAGGCGATATAGGAGGCCCTGCATAATGTCGACCTTTCCAGTCATCCGAAGCCAACCGCAAGCGCCACTCTACCGCGCCTAGGTCACCCTCACTCACGGAACACACACTCTAAACGGAAGTACTCCAGATAGGGAGTAAATGGCAAGTCTACTCCCCTAAGAAAAGAAAAAACTGTAAACTCCCCTGAGGGAGCTTACGATGTAGTCCCTCAAAGGAAAGTAGCCATAAGGGAGTGTACGATATACTCTCTCCTAAAGGAGAAGACATGCCATTTACTCCCTATCCGGATTATTTCCGTTTAGCCCCCTAAGGGAGTTTATGAAATGCAGGGTCGTCCGACAGCTTCGCCCATTTTCAAGATCGCACGCATGAGGGCATGTGGTTAGGGTCTAAGTGCGTGAAAGAACCTCCGTTTCGGTGATCGCGCAGCAGCTAACTTTCGTTTAAGAAATCTGTCAGTACGCCCAATCTTTCTATAAAAAGGACCATTAATACAAAATACAATGCTGTTCAGTTTTAAGGAACTAGCGTTTAGTAACTTACTAAGCTTCATTAGAGCCACGAAAGGCGCTTTTTTAATCGAAAAGAAACGCAAGAAATATTGAAAAACTTTAAAATTAAAACAGAATTTCACGCTACAGTGACGTGAAATAGGCAGGGTGACGTAATATGGACCATCACTAAAAGCATCGCTATCAGTGTGCTGAATGCACGTTAGCATACGAGTGATTTTAGCAAACGGAACTAGACGCATCGATACTATCGCCTAGTCATATTTCTTGGCGGTGGTGTAGACCGGCTGCCGCCAATTGCACAAACAAGATTCTGTGACGTCATAGAAATGTGGCTAGGGTCTCGGGGGTCGCCATTGCTTGATGTGTTTCCCTTAACACCTTGTTTTTTTTTTTGAAATTTTCGAGAAGATTTCAGCCATTGTTATCAGGACAAAGCAGCCTATTTAATGTCCCGAACTTGTATTTTGTCTTGATGGTCATATTTAACGATCAAGCTAAGCATCAGCTGTCGACCGACAGGGAATTAAATCAATTCCCCATGCGAGGGGCTCGAATAGAACTAGGCAAATCTCTTCTTACAGGAAAAGAAAAGGAAAAAAAAAAGAGTGATCACCATGGCGTTCGACGTGCGGTCCGTCGTGACACTGCGTCGACTCAGCGGCTTCAGTTTTTGTTACGAACAAAATGGCGTCGAACGTTCAGCACTGATGCTACTGGCGAATGTTCCGGTGACACAGGAAGATTCTGGAGCGGCGCTGTGGCAGAGTCGCACGCTGACGGCCTCAGATACTGGCCAGAGAACACCGACGTACCGCACTCTCGTCCACGGACATGCCCTTCGAAGATCACCGTGAACATCGCCACCTGCCACAGATGCAAGTAGCCTCGCCAGCTAGTCTCCGGATGCGACGGCACGTGCCGCGGCACAGCGCAAGTCTTCTTATTGCTTTGTAAGTCAGTTAGGCGCGTGCACGTGGACGGCTGAGAGAAAAGAAAAAAAATTACGAGAGAGACGAGACGTGCTCCGTCTGGGGACCAACCGGATGCATCGTGCGGCTTGAATGCATTAGCGCAGAGGGAGCCGAAGCCTCCTTCTGTTGCTTTTTGTAAAAGATGACGATGATGATGATGATGATGATAGATAGATAGATAGATAGATAGATAGATAGATAGATAGATAGATAGATAGATAGATAGATAGATAGATAGATAGATAGATAGTTTATTGCACATCATAGTGATGATAATTGGTTGAGTTAACTGGCGCAAGGCCAACAAGGGCCAAGAGCGCCAAATACGGCAAGGTTCAGGCTGTTGCCGCAACTGTCGTAACGACTTTAAAGAATTGCGTCATTTCACGTCACAGCCAACCGAACTGCATGACACGCCGTTTTTTTACGTCCATAGATCACGATATGGCTTTTGCGTCGGTAGTCTGAACATAGCCTGATGCTCTTGTACAAGAAAATCCACCCTGATCTCAAACATTCCTTACACCTTTCATTTTACTTTACAGAAAATCTTCAGAAAACATACCTCATTTTACCGCAAGTCCTAGCTGTCGCTGAAGAGAAAAGAATGACATTTTTTTCATTATCTTTGCAAGTTTATATAATATTGAGCTCACGGCGCCTTGCCAGCGACACTGCACAGCGCAGGGAACAAAGCGCAGCACCGTACGCGTGTATGCGTTTCCTAGTCAGTACAGCCGGCCATCATCTGAGCTTGTTATGGGGGTTATATCACAGCATAAACGCACCTAAAGCATGCAAAACCACCTGAACTGAAATAAATAACAGCCAGAACAGACTTCCAATGGTTAAAAACCACGGCGTTGAAAAATATTTAACACAAATAGCCGAAACCGACCTAAAAGGGGCAAACCGACAAAAAAGTACAAGAAGCAGTAGCTGAAACTGACCAAAAGCAACGAAAATACCCGAAATCCCATTTATAAAGCATAAAGATGTCATAAATAGATTATATGCGTGATAACAAATGGTAATATTCAAATATGACAAACCCTTGAAAAAAGAAAGCGGTACCGGGATTGAACCCGTGTTAGGATGTTAGCTTCGCAGGAGCGGAACTACTACACTACGAGAGCAAGCGGTTCTGAGCGATAAATTGACGGCCACAAGCACGAGACATAGCTTCAAACATGCCCTAGAAGGCGCCATGCGTCGCTTGGCTGTGCTGACTAGGAAACACCTATACGCGCACCTACCCCCATTCACGAGCACGAACATGATGATTATGGTTGGTCTTTGGTGGCGCAAAGCCAACTAGGGCAAAGAGCGACGAGCGCGACCATTAGTTGGACGTGCGCGCATCTAGCGGGCGCACATCTCGCATGAGAGGCTGTGCAGCCCAGGGAGTAGCCAACCGGCAACAGCGGATCTCCTTCACGAGAGCGGCTACCTCTATCCACAGCGTGCGCAGCTGTGGATAGGGCGTTGAGGATCGTTGCTGAGAGCTCAAAAGCGAGCCGAGAATAAACGCGCCCATTGTGCGAAAAGCGACGCGTCGCCACCGTGGACGTCAATGCGGGCGATCGCCGCGCCTGCGTTCCCAGGACGTTCGGAGCGTCAGTTATCTTTCCTCAGCACTGCATCCAGCACTGCATTCGCAATCAGTTGTCCCACGCGCAAAGAATTCTCGGACCCTCTCGCACCATCTCTCCCCTATGGTCACAGAGACATCACCGCCATGGCGCCAGCGAGGTTGGCCACCAAACAGTGCGGATGACGCAACGCTTTCCTCCCGGGAACAATCAGGCATGCCGCCACCACGCCCGAATCGGTCCAGGCGGCATGGCCCGCAGCGCCGTCGTTCGATTTCTCCGTCGCAGGGTGGCGAGGGCGTCGCGTCCTCCGGCAGGCGTCGTCTCACGGCAGCGGCTCCTTCTAGCCTACGCCCTGCCCCCAAGACGCGGGCTGAGTGGCGGCGACTCGATCACGAGTCTAGCGTAAGGCGCCGTAGGGTGAAGCCCGGCGCGGTGTGTGTGTGTGCCTCGGCGGCCTTGAACGACTGCTCCAAATACCGGACGTACCGGAGTTCGGCCGGCCGCCGCCGCCGCCGCCACACACCACCGGCGAGACGGCGAAGATTGTAGGGTGCCGCACGTGGCTAGCACGAGGAATGGGCAGCGGATTCGCTTGCTTGCCAACCTACCGGGCTGCTCCATGCTCGTCCCTGGTGAAGACATTGCGTTCGTCATTAGGAACAGCACGGGCCACAAAGGAGCCCCCTGCGGTACGCCGCTTCTATAATGGGCTCTTTCAGCGGAGAATCAGGGCGTATCAACGGGAGGCCTAACGGGCTGTTCCCAGGGTCATTGCTGCAACGTGCTTGGGTCTACTCGGTGAGAAAGTAAACAGAGTTTTTGGCGGACATTAACACAGGAGAACACCCCATAGCACAATTATTCACCCCCGCAACAACCCGTGAGAAAGGTGGGATAGTTTTCGTCCGAAGGGTGTAGCCGCCGCAACGTCAGGGTTCTTTATTCTTGCCGCGTCGTGTGATGTAATCGAGCTCCCTCAGCCCATGGCGGTTGGTCGTAGCTAGCGTAACGGCGACAAGGAAACAAACGATCCGATCTAACCAGTGGAGTCTAAATGCAAATGATCGTAGTTTTAATTATATAGGCCCGATTCACTTGCGTTAACTGCCCGATTTAGGTATATACGTTACGAAGGAAGCGCTAATTGAGGACTGTGCGTGAGGGGAACGGCCATGCATCGGTACACAAACTTGAGAATTTTGTGTGCAGGGCTATAGATTTATGACTACTCATGCGCACTCGACTTTTGGCTTAGGTATACAAGAGTATTGAAGAGGGAATTATTCAAACAAGGAAAATTTTCGCTTTAATGACGGCTCCTTTATATGAAGCCGTAGCGTCGGTGTGCGTTGAACCACCACGAGAAAAAAAAAAAAAGGACTCGTTTGAACGATGTCATGGCTTCACTCACCAGATTCCACATAAAACGATATGTTTCGCATACTAGATCGTTTGGTACAAGCATCTGTTCATTTTATTATCATTACGAGCTTGGGAAAATACGCTGTAACCATCCTGTCTTCACAACCAATGTGTGGGATATTATGACTGCATGCATGCGGTCTGCAACGAGCAAGCGTAGTCGGTTACAGTGACACACGCAGTTATATTTGCTGCACAGTTCAGAGATCACCAAGGCGAAAAAAAAAAATCCACGCATATGTCCTACGTAACCGTTTTTGTCAGAAGTAAACTGGCCTATTAGCGCGAGATAAAAAACTTTCATTAAAACTTTGAACCATAACAATGTTTCCTGCAGCTCTGTCGTGGTAGTACTTCCAGTAAGATTTCGATGTCATGCGGCCGTGTTCAGTCCTTACAAGTACCTGACTGAAAAACCGGGGAATTCGCGAAATTATCACGCAAGAATTTCGCGGGGTATAAGCACGTTATCGATTCCAAACGTTCCTTTGGTGTAACTGATGGAGGTTGCGAAATCGGTTCAGCCAATATACTTCCCTATGCCGCGTGACGATTCTCGTCCTCGCTCTTCCTGGTTCGTGATCCGTCAGGCGCGCCTGCACACGAAGCAGCACACGCGATCGTTCCGCTGTTGTCCCATCTGCAGCGGGCACCCAGCGGCGAACGTACGCACACACTTGCCGGTATGGCGTACGTTGCGCCGGCGCTGACGACGTGACGGACAGCTGGAACAACTCACGGCCAGCCTCATTTCCTTTCCATTCAGGATAGCAGTCTCCTGATTTATCGAGCTTTTTATGTTTTGCACAGCGGAAGCTGCTATGGCAGCGCTCCCAAAGAATTTGCGGTCGTCCGTGGGGGATCGCGATAAATCGTCACCATTAACTCGGATGTGGAATGCATAGAGTTTCATACCAGGATGAAATCTGGCGCTGCAATCGCAAGCCGCCGTGGGTGGCGCCATTGCAGCTAGCGACGTTACTCGCCTACTTGGCTTAGCTAGCCATATGGCTTCTTGTTTGTCTCGAAGCCAGAAAGGTAACTTTTTTTCTCTTCTGAATCATGCATAAAGCTTCTAAATAATTGCTGACAAGTAAATCTTTCAGGAAGTTCAATTTTGTAATAACGAAACACATTTAAATAATCTTTCAGAGTAATATTGTCGCTTTTTTGCAGCCAGAGGTAACTTTTGAGCCTGTTCAGGAGCCATGCCAAGGGCAATTGGAACGCGCCTGGCCGGTACATGACGGAACGCTCGCTGAAGCGCGGCTCCCCTAGACAGTGGCGCCAGATTTCCCTCTAGTGTATATTAGTATGAAACTCTATGGTGAATGGGTTCCCACGGGGGGATTGGCCAGAAAGCCAGAAATAGTTTATTGAGGGGGCTATTTTTTTCGACACGATTTTCTCCGGGACCATATTTTATGGAACTATATTTTCCACGACCATATTGACTTTCCATGACCATATTTTCATGACAGCATTTTCCGGAACCCCATTTTTCGACAAGACATTTTTTGCCACCGCATTTTCGGGAACCCCATTTTCCGGATCGGTATTTTCCGGAGCCACATTTTCCGGACGGTATTTTCCGGCACGGTATTCATCGGAATGACATTTTCCGGAACGATATTTTCCGGAACGACATTTTCCGGCACGACATTTAGCCGAACGATATTTACCGGACCGATATTTTCCGTAACGATATGTGGAACGAAATGTTCCGGAATCACATTTTCGGGCACCATTATTTCTGAGGTCGTTTTTTCTGGAACCGTTTATACACAAAACTTGTACACCTTGCATCGAGGTGCCATGGACGCCACCAAGGTATCAATGATGGGCCGTGAGAGCAGTGGACAATGGGCAATCATACAATAGATTCAGGACAATCAATGTCTACACGTGCACACTACACGCACCCGAAGGTGTCATGAGAAGGTCTGAAATAATTTGTAAAATCACTCAGCTGCCAATAAAATTCGCGGCTACTAAGTGCGGCCGTCATTAATTGTTTTTCTGAATTCCAGTTTCAGCGACCTAGCTTCAAGAGTGTTGCCACCACACGTGCTGTTTGGTACGAATTCCTGAGGTTTTCTGGGGTTGAAAGCAAAGTTTCACTGCGCCCTCATTAAGTAAGAGTGCCACTTCGCAGAAACCACTGCGTCTTATTTATTGGTGGCAGTTTAAAGCCTCGGCGAAGGTGTACTGCAAAGTGAATTACACCTTTAAGGGGAATTTTCGATGTCTATAACTAAACACCTTTACACCCTAGAAAAAAAAACAAGAAAACACCATTTAGGTTGTGTAGCACAACACCCTTACACCCCAGCACAAACACAGTAAAGCACCATTTTACAGGGTGTCTACTCGATTATAACACCCTTTAAATGGTGTTTTTTCTAGCGTTTTGCTAGGGTGTAAGGCTGCAAAACAAAAAAAACTCACGCAACTCCACGAAGTGAATCACGACGAGTGGGCGAAGCACTGGGGATCGTTCTTACCATAAATCACCCGCGGCATTGCCCACTCGCGCATGTAAATGAGTGACAACGCGTGTGTACAGTATATACAATTCCAATCCAATCCAATACAATTCGATCTAATCTAAATCCAATCCAGTCCAACCCAATCCAATCCAATGCTCCCCGGAAAAGCGAGGTCCTAAGGTGCTTCGTCCCTAAAATTGCCCGTAAGGGCGTAAATAACTGTACGGTATGCAAAGAGACAGAGTGGACAGGATTGAGTGGAGAAAGGAGGGGGAGGAGAGGGGGAATGATGGGAATTCAGTTGCGCCAACACAAATCTGTCGCGCACCCGGAATGGCACGGCTAGCGCAGACACTCCAGCCATCGATCAAAATGATCGCCCGAAAATTTTTTATTTTGAACGAGCTGCGTATACCTTGCCGGAAAGTGGAGAAAGAAAATGTACAACAACCGCTTCCCAAAGTTCTTCCCCATTTCCCGTGTTACGGAAACAAAACACGTGAAAAGTTACCAGCTTGCAGAAGGACGCGACCACATGACAAGTTATCATACGCTGTAAAACGAATTGCACTCTTTTTGTTTATAAGGAACACCCTTACACCCTAACAAAACACAAAGAACACCCTTTGGAAAGGTGTAATTAACGATAAAACACCCCCTTATGATGATGATGGTTGGGTTTTTATGGCGCAAGGCCGACTAAGGGCAAAGAGCGCCAAAGAAAAGTTGTTTTATGAGGACCAAGTGACAGTAAATGTAAAACATTCAACTAAAAATATACGAGAAATGACATAAAAGGCAATGAAGATGACTGGTATAAAGGGCCAGGGTTTCAACCTGCATGGTAAGTAATCAGGTGTGAAAACTTGACATCGCTAAGAAACTTAAGGGTAAGCTTGTGGGTGATTATGGGGTCGTCCCCAAAAAAGTACGATGGGTGTCGTGGAATGTGTTGTCTGTATGGTTGTGCAAAGTGTTTGTGTCGTGTTTCTAGTGCCTTGCATTGTATGAGTATATGGAAAAACAACCCCTAAAAGGGTGTTCTTGCTAGGGTGTAAGAAAAGACACAACCGCCTGTTGGTCGCATCGAACACCCTTCCACCCTATCAAAAACAAAACACCTCTTAGGGGGTGTTTTATTGTTAACTACACCCTTTCAAAGGGTGTTTTTCTTGGTGTTTTGATAGGGCGTAAGGGTGTTATTTATAAACAAAAAGAGTGGGAATCGTTTTACAGTGCGGTAAATTACACGAGCATAACTAAATAAAAAAGGAGACAATAATGCAATGAAAGTAAACACGCTAATGCTTCCTTGAAAAACAGACGTGCGCACGCTTCCCATGCAAAAGCTCATTACAGAAAGGTAGCTGTTTGAAGGAACTGCGAGATTTAATAACGCACCGTCTGCATCGCATAGTTCATGCCTGCCTTTTTTATTTATTTACTGTGCCAAAAGTTGTGTCAGCCTCCACGCTGCCTCAACTATGGGCTGTTCCTGGTACGTTTTATTGCAACCTGTTAAAGTGGCTGGCGGCAAAGAGCTAGTTCAGCCAGTACCCAAGTCACGTCTAGTATAGAAACGCACAATACTCAGCTGCAACACGTATTTCGATTTCATAGAAAACGGCGACAACCCCGAAAAGACTCTGCCGCCGCCACGGGCCATTTTGCGCACTAAAATTTGTGACGTCATAAAAAGTTGCGACGTTGTGACGTTGGAAATCCGGGGGACATGTTTGTGGATCTCGCGCGTACTGGCTTCGCACGAAAAAAGATAACGTTTCGGCGGGTATATCTTTCAGTTTGAAAGAAACTATAGAGGACTGCTTGCTTCACTATTTGTGAAGTCACAGAAAGCGTTACTAAGACGTGTGGAAGATTATTTCTTGCTTTATTTGCCAATCTGTGATTGAGGAAAGAAATCGCTGCGAGCAAACGTCGACGGAACCATGCAAAGCATATTTTTTTTTTCTTGAAGCAAAAGCTTGGTTTGCAATTTTCAATTAACTGCATTTTTACCGATGAGTTCTTTTAGTAGAAGCAGTCCAGTTTCGTTTGTTTGGACGCGTATTCGTTCGCGCATGTGTGAGCTCGTCAAAGGGAGTTCCACCGATTTAATTTCGTTAAACGGGCCCCTCCACAAGATATCGAACGCGTGACCTGGCGTTCATGCGTATACCTTAAAACGAACGGAAAAACGGATACCTCATTTGGAAGAGGTTGCAACGAAGAATTGATAGCGGAACTTCCGTCAGATAACATAGAGGCATACATCGGAAAGCACACTGGGAGGAAATGAACAGCGTAAACTGGAACACATGCGCACCGTGTGAACTCAGCCATTCCAAAAACAATTCAAAGCTCCCGCCAAGAGCCAAGAACACGGCTCCGCCGAACAAACTCTTTCAGGGTATACCCTTGGAACGGAAACCTCAAAAGGCTACTAATAAGCCTCAGGAGGATAAACTCCAACTGAGCCCCGAGAAACCGGTGGGCGAATATACACCTTTCCGTTTGTTAATCTGTAATAAGATCAGGACATATTCTGGACTGTGTTGCGCATGTGCAATGACATCTTCGTGTCGACTGCGCCAATTATATGGCCGCTATCCCACTGATAAAATGGCAGCTCTCAGAACGAAGAAGTTAAAAAGGTCTATACACACACAAAGGAAGAGTAGTAAAAAAGCAAAAAAAAAAACAAAAGAAGTCAATAACCCTCGAAACCAGTGGGCGAATACATACACACAAAAGAGAGAGTAGTTAAAAAATTAGCAGTGCCTTAGCTCAACTATGCCAGGATATACGCAGCGTCAGCTAAGGTTCAGCAATCCAATCCAATCCAATCGAGTCCCGTCCAGTCCAATCGAATCCAGTCCAGTCACTGCTCCTCGCACATGCGCAGCCCGGTTCTCCAGGAGCCACGCGAAACGGCTATCAAGCGGCTCCGGCGCAGCGTCGGAATTGGCTAATGCGCAATGGAGGCGCACAGCTCGGCACGCGCCGGCGCCAGTACGTCTGCCGCGGTTATGACGTCACTCCTCTGGAATGCGCAGACCGGCGAATGTGCAGACCCAATTTTCTACACACCCGTACCCCAATTGGTTCGGATTTCCAATGAAATCCAATTTAATCCAATCCAAATCCAAATCCAATTCATATCCAATCCAATCCAATGCTCCTCGTTCTTGCGCAGCACGGCCCTTCAGTGTCCACGCGAAACTGCTCAACCTCTGCCAGTGTAGCTTACGCTACAAAACAAAAAGAGATAACTCGTGGCACGTGACTTCGAGGCGCTGTGCCTTGAGGGGCGGGTTAAAAAAAAAACACGCAGAAAGGATCTCGGCAACTGATTGCGCCCGTGTGAGAAGAGAAGAGGATCTGCTTTTTGCTACTGTCTGAACGATAAGAACAAAGAGACGGGAGGAAAATCGGAATGTGGCACGGGCGAGGCAATCTCGCTTACGCATCGCTGCCTCCTAGTTGCGCCATCATCGTATAGTTGCGCTTGCGCGGGAATATGGAGCGCGCGCTGCTCCGCATGGCGGTTACAGGGCGCATTTATACCTTCTGCATTATTTTTACCCGGGGTATACACTGAGGAAGTGAGCACGAACAGCAAACCCAGCTCTTTGGAACGAAATTGGTTTATAAGAATTCTCGCATTATTCAAGTAAAACGGAGGACTGGTCCTCCAGTCACGTCAGTCAACTTCGTGTTTTTAACGTTTTCCTTGTGTGCCACTATATATATATATATATATATATATATATATATATATATATATATATATATATATATATATATATATATTTATACACGCAGTAGCAGAATCTCGAGGAGACCTAAGAAGTATCTGAGAAGATGGGAGGATGGTTGACTCACAATTAAAAACAAAAACAGTGGTTTACTGACGTTTCGACTGGAGGACCAGTCTTCATCTGAGTAACATACAACCTAGAAGCACGCACGCTTATATAGGTGCAGAAGCCTATATAAGCGTGCGTGCTTCTAGGTTGTACGTTACTCAGATGAAGACTGGTCCTCCAGTCGAAACGTCAGTAAACCATCTGCTCAAATATATATATATATATATATATATATATATATATATATATATATATATATATATATATATATATATATATATATGTGTGTGTGTGTGTGTGTGTGTGTGTGTGCGTGTGTGTGTGTGTGTGTGTGTGTGTGTGTGTGTAGCAGAACAGAAAGATACAGGACGAAGGACTCGGTAAGGACACATATCAAGGTTGCAGTCGTCATTGCCAGTGCTATTCGGCTGTTTCCGAAATATTTAATAGTGCCGAATGACGTGTGTTTGTCATATCTCTTTGATACAGTGACAAAAAAGCGAAAATATAAGTCGAGAAAAAATCTGCCGTTTCTTCCGGGAGCTATATTTTCGCTTTTTTATCACTGTATCAAAGAAGCATGACAAACACTCGTCATTCGGCAGCATTAAATATTTCGGAAACAGCCGAATAGCACTGGCAATGACGACTGCAACCTTGATATAATATATATATATATATATATATATATATATATATGTATATATATATATATATATATATATATAGTAAGGAAATGAGGGGCTCGTTGAGGAAATACAGAAAGATAGGTCAGCAGTCTACAACGCCAAAGGAGGCATAGGGGTGTGGGAAGTAAACATTTTTTTTAAATATACAGAAGAAAGAAAGAAAAACACGCGCTTATATATATATATATCAGGGTGTCGAACCGGAACCGAACCGAGCCGTAAACCGGAACTGAACCGATATTTTTGCCGGAACTGAACCCGAACCCGAACCGTTATTTTTTGAGCGCGCTGAACCCGAACCGGAACTGAACCGAAAAAAGAAATAACGGTTACCGGTTCATGCCGAAACGGTTCGACCCTCTGTTGTTGATATTGCACAGTCAATGCAATTCAGGCCTTTCTTTCTTTCACGTACCATCAACTTCGTACTTGCTCGGGTATTTTCCCCTCCCGACAATTGAACACTATCACGCTCTATGTAACAACAGGGGAAATGAATTAGCACCATTGTAGCAATGGTCTGTTGCTGCTGGAGGCGCGAGCGTAGTGCAAGCTGACCAAACGAAATGTCATTCTCGGCAGCTTGCAGGGGATATAAAATGACTTTGCCCTTCCCTAGTTGCGACTTCATTGGAGCAATCAGGCTGCAGGAGTGCTCCACTGCGCAACAGCGAAAGCTCACACTCGATGTGTGCAAACTTTTTGCATTTCATAATTTGTTTAAAAGGTCCGACACCTGCAAATTATTAATACTTGACAAGTGTGACCGCAGGAGCTGCTCAGTGGCTAAGCCGTTTGCTAAGCCGTTTGCCCAACTCGCTACATTGCTTCTACTGCGACTCGTTCCGGAGGGGAGTACTTCTGTGGACGAATTAAAGAGCGTCTACCCAAAAAGTCCCATCTCATGCTCCGCGTGACAAATTTCCCTTTCATTTTGTAACCGCATTATCTGTTATAAGATTCCGCAATGTAGCACACGGAACGATGGTAGGGGTTCAGGCGGTACGATGACATACTGATTGTAATGCACACTTTCGGTATCGCAAAAGGAATTGCAGTGGTCAGAGCAATAATGCAGTGACTGAGCGTTAACTAAAGCTTACTTTTAACAAAAGTGTGGCTAACACATTCGATAAGGTGACAGCTAACAAATTATTCAGGGGTAGTATTTATGTGCCTGTTGTAGGATTTTTCTGTTTTGTTACAAATATAAAAAATGTGCGCCATTGGTATTAAGCGCTGGTATTTGAACGCGCCAGTACGCAGGAATAAATTTAAGGCTTCAAGGTTAGCGTGATGGGTGATTGCATAGCGACGATTGCGATTTCAACAAAAAAGGAAAGGACAGAGAACATATCCCACCGTCATATGTCTTGGCGGTGGCTTTATGAATAGTCGCTGGGACAACATAATGTCTGAGCGAGAAAGAAGGTGGTAAATCGTCGCTTTTCTAATATCTCGTGATTGTTTAAAGTTTGCTTTGCAATCGCGCCACTGCCCTTGGGGAACAGCAGAATTTTGAATTTTTGTTTGTGTTTTGACTTGACGGTCGTTTTAAACTAGTAAATGTTTTTTTCTAATTTCAGTGATAATTCAACTCGTCGAACCGGTTCGCGAACCGGTTCAAGCTCCCGAACCGGTTCGTGAACCGGTTCGGTGCGTGATTTTGTCGAACCGGAACTGAACCGGAACGAAATTATTTCACCCGAACCCGAACCGTAACCGAACCGGTATTTTTTTCGGTTCGACACCCTGATATATATATATATATATATATATATATATATATATATATATATATATATATATATATATATATATATATATATATATATATATATATATATATATATATATATAGCGCTCCAGAACAGGTGTTTTGCACTGGCATTGTACACAACAGAGCATAGCCGCACGGGGGAGCCGTGCAAACACAGACAGACAGAAGAATCCGGGCCATCTCCTTCATCCCCCTCTCCCCCGTTCGTCATCCCGAGAAGAGCGCGGGGCGGCGGCGGCCAGCGTCTCGAACGTCCCGGGGTGGTTGCTGCTCGCACCGGCGACTGAGCGCCCTTCCCTGTGGCGGCGGCAATGTCCGAAAGCGAGCGCGGGTAACGGGCCGAGACACAATGTCTCTTCCTCCTCCTTCTCCTCCTCGCCTCCGCTCGTTCAAGTCTGCCGACGCGCAGCGCTCAATGGAGCCGCATCAGCATCACAAAGCGGCGTGCACGCAGCACACCCGCTGTGGCACGACGCCACTCCGCGCTCTTTATTATTGTGGGCCTCATCTCTTTCCCCTACCCTCCCCCACCCCCTCTAACGCACTGCCTCTCGCACAGATCACGCCGGGACGACGCCGTACGCATTAGGGGCGTGCACGGTCTTACAGGAAACTCCCATTGTAACGAAATCGCTTCATTCGAATTCTCGTTATATTCGAAGTCTTTGACGGTACCATCTGCAGAGCAACGAGAGTAAATACCATCCTCCATTTAACGGAGCACCGTTTATAACGAAGTCACTCTACAGTAAACTCTCGTTACAACGAAATTGCTTTGTTCTAATTCTCGTTCTATTCGAGGTCTTTAACGGTACCATCTGCAGAACAACGAGACCAAAAAAAAAAACCATCCTCTATTTAACGGAGCACCGCTTATACCGAAGTCAGTTTCCAGTGAACTCTCATTATAACGAAATCGCTTTATTAGAACTGTCGTTACCTTTGTTTTTCAAGGTACCAACTACAGTGCAGGGATAGCAAATCACTACCGCTTTTAACAAAGTTTAGCGGAAAAGCTAAGTCAGTTTACTACACCGAGAGCTTCGTTATAAAGAATTCGCTCGTTATAACAAAATTCTAAGAGTTTACGGTTACAACTACACTGCCAAGGAAAGAAATTCAGTGCTTGTCCACTCTAAGGATGACCAGAGAAGTGGGGCGTAGTCTAAAGTGTGCACGAAACAAAACATGTCCCGTCCTAGTTAATACGTAAGTACGTTTTAGCTAACTAGCTAAATGAAATTTGGAACGACTACAGCTTTATTCTATAGTGCGGACAAACATGGGTTGTTGTCCGTGCTCCTCCCGCGTCGTAGGCACCTTACTGTCTGTGTAACACACCGACACAAAACACTCGACCACGGAGCGCAGCAGTCAGGTCGCACAGGGTCGTTAAGACGTCCACATTTAAACCTCCCACCAGAACAACGGGCATGTCACAGGTGAGCGCATAAAGCCTGGTTGGGCGCGTACAGCGGTTCGTGGCCTCCTCTCTGCTCTAACGTACTTCTCGGTCTAAGCTTATACAGAGTTCATGTTCGATGTTTACAAGCTACTATGAAAGTCTCCGCAAGCAGTGTTAACGAATTGGCAGCCAGCATATACACAAGACTGAATTTAGAAACAAAAAATGATGCAAGACGGGGATGGTTTCTCGTGGGAGTTCCTCTGTTGAAAGCTGCGCTTTAAAAACAGTTAAAGCCGTTCCACTCAACCTGAAAACTGTCGGAAGTACGCAGAGCAGTGATTCGCCATAATGGGCTGTGACGCCGTTATCTGCTCATTGCAACCAGCGCTCATGCTCTTCCCCTGCCTGTCTCACTCCTCTGTTTGTGAATTGAACACAGGTTTGTCCAACGCAATTCAAATTTCCCGCCTTCGCAGTGATTCGCCATAATGGGCTGTGACGCCGTTATCCGCTCACCGCTACCACCGCTCGCCCTCTTCCCCTCCCTGTCTCACTCCTCTGCTTGTGAATTGAACAGAGGTTTGTCCAACGCATTTTAAATTTCCCGCCTTCGAAGTGCTAGTGCCCCTTCTGCCTGGAACAGCACGAGCGGGAGTTCTGTTCTCTCTGCGCTTGCTTTCATCTCACACGTGCCAGAGTCTTACTGCGCAGTTTTGAACGCGTGTCTTCCGCGGCCGCTTACTATTGTAAAAACCAACCCAACGAGCATTCCTAACTAAATGAACGCGGGGGCTGCCGGTTAATTACACAGATTTTGCCTCAAATGTACCGGCAGTTTTCTTTGCGCCAAATAATGGGGAGGTGTATGACAAGTGCCGAGAGGTTCAGTAGTTTCGAACGGTTATGACTATATAAATCGCTTGTTTTGCGAAGCTTCTGTGTTACGCCGTTACGCCATGGGGCTCTGTTTGGGTCCGTTATGTCGCTACTTCGCCTGATTGCGGCGGTGGCTAGACATCGCGACAGCGAACGCGCTACGACCACAAGGCGAGACCCTAAAGTGCTCTGCACTTAAAAACAAAAAACCTAAAGCAGGCTTCACCTCAGAAAGCGTATATTTGAGGCAGAGTACGCTTTACAGGTGATAGTTGGCTTTCCTGCAGTGGGTTTTGAGGCGGACTAACTACAGACGCCATTAGTGAGACATAGGAAGGTTCGCTTTAAAAATGGCAGCATCTCCACTGCGTGGATGATGGCGAGGGTGCGGAGTATGGGGACTCGAAATGACACCCAAGTTGCGCCCCGAGTGACGTCTGATTTGCGCCCCCCCCCCCTTCCCCCCCGACCGTCACTCAATTTGAGCCGTGAGTTGCACCTTGATTATTCCCTAAACGAAACTGCAACTCACGGCTCAAATCGAATTTCGCTCGATTTTCGCTTGATGGTGGTGTGCGCACGGATGGACGCGGACGGACATTGGGGGGTCCTAAGGTACTCCGCACCGTTACAGCCGAGGGAGTAAGCTGACTCTCGGGTACTAACTCACGGTCGTAGCCCAATGGGTAAGACGACTGACACTAGCTCTGTCTGGTCCACCAAACGCAAGCTCGAACCCTGCCGGTGCCTGTGTGATTTTTTGCGATTGTAAATGCCATGCGCACAGACGCGGACGGACATTGTGCGGTCCTAAGGTACTCCGCACCTAAAACCGACACTCGGCCAGCGTCGTGTGGCAGGGGTGTAGCAAGCGCTCGGCTTCCCACGGAGAGCTCCCAAAGGTAAAGGGTCGGGCACGGCTCAAAAGAGGCGAGCGGTCCAGGCGGCCGCGACCGGGTCACGCGCTGCGCACTTCGTTACGTCCTGCACTGCTTTTTCTACAGGCCTTTCTTCGGCGTCGCGCTGCTCCGGCCCAGTCACTGCGTGCTTTGTGATCGAGCCACAAAAGGAAGGCGGCCGGTCTGAATGAGAAGGGCAGGTCGTTAACGAGCGACCATTAGAAGACGCGCGCCAAGAGAAGGTCGCACATAACGCGGCGCAGATAATGCCGGATAAACGTGCCTGCGGTGGCAAGTGGGACGCCGCATCGGCACCACTGATGATGGCTTCATCCTGGTGTTCCGTATATACCTAGCTGGGACACAGTTGTTTTCGTGGAGCTATGGCGAGGCATGCCAAGAGCTTACAGTGGCGCTTTCGTTCCACAGGGACCGCACAAAAGACTGGTCAATCGAAATTTATATAACGTGAGGGCGACGTAATGAAAGCTTTTAAACAGGGACTGCACAAAACACTGGCCAATTGAAATTTATATAACGTGAGGGCGAAGTAATGAAAGCTTTTAAACAGTACACCGACTTCGGCAATCGCCCCATCCCCAAGAAAAAGGATATATCAGCAACGGATTTAGTCCTGACGGCGTCGCGGGCATTCTGATAAAAAAAAATTGGCGCAGCTTGCACCAGTGGTGCAAGGTTTGAGAAACACCAGAGCTGGCGGCCCCGTTCCCTTCGTTGGAGAACTCGGCTGTTGAACCTCACACGGATTGTTAAACTTGCCGCTTATAGTTCTCCGTGATTGGCAGGCCCGGATTGTTTTCCCCGCAGCCTTTCACATCTCTCCCAAACTGGACCACGTTAGCACGCGCTACAAACCCCGGCAACCGGCTTCGCGAACAGGGCGTCTGTGGAGAGATCACGGCACGAATGCTGGCGAAGGTCGAGCTGGCCGACGCCGGGCGCTCTCCACGAGGCGCACACTCACGTGCGCTCAGTATTTTTATTAGTTTTTGTGAGCTCCGCACGTGGCGCAAGCCTTGCCGACTCCTGCGCTCCTCACGCGGCGCACGCTCACGTGAGCTCAATCTTTTTCCTTTGTATTTTTTTTCCGCTAGCGCTATGCGTAATGCGGAACTAAAAGCTTGAACAGCTCTAGTGGTAAAATATAATTAGCAGTTGGCCTGCCAGGCATGCTGCTCATTTTGGCTGACCGGTATACCGTATACTCTATATACTCCAGTTACAAAGTACGAGCGTATAGAGAGCGCACCTGCCCAAACACGGTTCGTACGGCACGCACGCGCGTGCGCATGTCGGTGCAGCTGCGGCTATACGGAAGTCCATTCACGGTCACGGTATTAACGTCCTCCACCGCGCACTTACTCTGTACCACTCACGTCATGCGAAATATGTACGACAGTACGCTACGCAACTATCACAGGGCGTTGCTACTGCAGCTCCTTGATTTACGTCGGTGACTACACAAACTTCGGCACAAACTGCGACGACAACGGACACCAACCCGTTTAATCTTTCGCCGTTACAAAGCGTTCTCTGAGAGTCCTGGCGGTGCCCTCATATTTTTTTCCGACGGCGTTGCGTAACCGCCGTCGGGGGAAGAGGTCGGAGACCCCTGGAAGCGTGAAACAACGGCAGTGAATCATTGCCTGAGCAGGTAACCCGCGGAAAACAAGGACAGACGCCTGAACAGCAAGAAAAAAGGCCGCAGCGGTCCCGCGTTTTAGGCTTAGCAAAAAAGCAACCGTTCTCGTCGTCTGGTACCCATTCGCTCGCTTCGTAGAGCAGCGCCAGAAAACGAAAAAAAAGTTGAAAAAAAAAAAAAACGCACGCCACAACCTAACACCTACGAAACACACAGACACACAAGAGAAACGTACGGGTGGAAGACGCGCCTGGCGAAAAGTGGGAGGAACGCGCGGAAACGAGCCCACACTGCCGGCGGCTGCGCCATTAGTCACCCGGACAAGCCGAGCCAAGCCCAGCTGTGCGCCGAAAAGCTGCGCCGCTGTGACGTCATACTCAGTTCTACACAACACAGCCAAACCACCTGACAAGCACACGCTCGCGTGCAGAGTGGAGCATACAGGATGTAGGACATCTGAGACGCTCTTTTGCATACCTCCTGTGGACTCTACTGTGGCCTGAGGCAGGTTAACCTGCAATCGTACTGGCGCTCATTTTTTCGTCCGGACGGCCATTTCTGTTAAAGTCGAAGTAAAATTGCAAATGCAAAAGTACAAGACGGGAGTGGACATTCGCAGTGGCATAATCGAGATACCTTTTCAGTTTCTTCGCCCTAGAAGCAGCCTTTTTGTCCTGTATAGGGCCGCTTTGAAGTGGAGCAGTAGACACGGTAATCCAACTGGGCATGCCCAGCCCAGAACACAGAAAATGCCGAGAAGTTAGTTATCAAGGATTAAATAGTGAAAAGGTCTACAAAGACCTGCAGTTATGGACCTTTTTCGGGAGCGTTGGAGACATTCCGAACGTTATGGACGGTTGCTACCTGAGCGGTGTAAATGTCGAATAGATCTTGTTCCACACACAGCTCAATGCTAGTGCAATACTTTAGTTTTCCTGACTCGATGTTACTGCGCTCTTGCCGAAGAGAGTTTCTCCTTCATCGGCTGAGGCTTGAAATGTAAAATAAGGTCAATTAGCTCTGCTCAGAAAACTATCCACATAATCCGCTATTGCTAAACCATTACACACATTTGAAATCCCCACTCTGCCGACTACCTCAACGCGCTAAATACTTTCCCGTCTGCGTCAATATAAAGCACAATATGATGTGCAGTATCAAGTGCGTGAATGCGTGTGACATTGCGAATTTTCGCCCCCCTCCTGCCTGGTATCAATGGCGACCCACTACACATAATCAGGCCTTATCCCTGCCCCAGATCGAATGCCAAAGCGTCACCTTTTCTCTGTTTCGTCTGGTGTCGCTACTGGCGCGTTTTCGTCCACCTTCCCGGCACACTGCGAGCAAAGCAGCTGTTTCACTCGTGCCCTCTTTTATGAAGTACGTCTAAATCAAGTTCCATGCTACGGCGCACCCGAGCGAACTTCACGGCTCAGCGCCTGCGCACGTGCCTTTGGGCGCGCCAAACACGTGTCGCTCGGAAGCGCCAGCTGGAACGACAACTGTACACACACATTGCCGCCAATAGTGCCCTTGTTTTTACATTTAATGACGGCGTCTTTTAGAGAGAGAGAGAGAGAGAGAGAGATAGAAAGGAAGAGAGAGGGACAGAGAGAGAAAGAATGAGAGAAAGAGAAAGAAAGAAAGGAAGAGAGAGAGAAAGAAAGAAATAGAGAGAGAGAGAGAAAGAAAGAGAAAGAAATAAAGAGAGAGAAAGAGAGAGAAATAAAGAGAGAGAGAGAGAGAGAGAGAGAAAGAAATAAAGAAAGAGAGAGAGAAAGACAGAGAGGGGGGATAAAGAGAGAGAGGAATAGAGAGAGATAAAGAAAGAGAGAAAGAAAGAGGGAGAAAGAGAAAGAAATAAAGAGAGAGAGAGAGACAAACAGAAAGAAAGCGAGAAAGAGAGAAAGAAATAAAGAAAGAGAGAGAGACAGACAGAGAGAGGGGGATAAAGAGCGAGAGAAATAGAGAGAGAGAGAGAGAAAGAGAGAAAGAAAGAGATAAAAAGTAAGAAAGAAGTACAGAAAGAGAGATGGAGAGAGAGAAAGAAATAAGCAGAGAGAGAAATAAAGATAGATAGATAGATAGATAGATAGATAGATAGATAGATAGATAGATAGATAGATAGATAGATAGATAGATAGATAGATAGATAGATAGATAGATAGATAGATAGATAGATAGATATGTGGACATTTTCATGAATATTTTTTCGACTCCTTGCCAAACTTGACTTGGTCAGTGCAGAACTGTGGCTGCTATGTAATTTGCTGACTGGGTTTTTTATTAATTCATGCAAATCACTGCTTGGCTACTTCTAATGGCGGATTATCTAGCCTCTTACGCCAGCCATCCCCGACTTGCCTGTAAAGCGTGTACCACAGCACATACGGCGTTATGCGGTGAAGCAAACTGTAGCATTAATGAGAAACACATTCCCATTATTTGAACTCGCAATTACTTTGTTGCTTTCCTGTAGTAACAATACATTTATTTATAAATAACTTAGTACAAACACATAGATAAGAAAGCCACAATAACAGTATTTCTTTCCTTTTTCCCTTCACGTATCAACCCAGGGATGCTTTATCTGTGAATACATGTGAGGTAACAGCAAGGAATTAACAGAAGGCAAAGATTGCTCCGCATTTAAAGACAATCACCGGGGAATGGAATAGTTTTACCTGTAATTTTATGACACGCGTTACGCAAAATGAGGGGAAAAAGATAGGAGGAGCAAATTATCCAATCTGTAGCTTCTAAGGGGCATATTTGCTCTGGGAGGATCTACTAATTGCCAACCCGTTAGTCAACAAATCCAAGAAATTGAAACAGGCCGGATGTAGTCTCCCGTGTCGGAAGTGTCGAAAAAGTGCTCCTAATCTGCCAGTTACCGCTGTTTTACGGCGTGCGACGGTGTCAATTTGAAATAATTTGAAATAACGGGCACCTTCCCCTGTTCCGTGTATGTTGTTGGACAAAGTGTGTCACCTCAACCATTACCCTTTCACGAACGGCTGCATGTCAAACGCAACCATACTTGCTTTAATAAAACTCGCGTGGACGTACCACATGTGAAAGATGACCCCTGAAGTGATAAAATGATACAATTTTTTTTGTATTCAGCCGCTCCAGCGAACGAAATTTTGAGGGAATCAAAATTTTGGTGGACGGTTCACAAGGTGCGGCAAGGTAAAATTAATGTTTACGATTCTTCAAACTTCACGGTTCCTTGGATTTTTTTCAACAGAGAGCTTGATTTAAATTGACGTAACGGACGCCAGGTGAGCTCGAACGTTATGAAATACGTCACAAACGCTTTCCGTATCACTTAGTGTGTGAGTCGGCCCTAAAAATCGTTCATTCAGCACCGACAAGTGAATTAATTCAGCAGATGAGCCGATTCATCGAAGTCACCAACCACGTTTAGGGACTTCTACGCCGGCATGACCCGCCTTGTACATCGCAAAGGCACTGCTTGTCACCTGTATGAGTCATCCCTAAAGGCTCATTAATTCACACCGACCTGTGGATCAATGAGCCGATTCATCAACGCCACCAACCGCGTTTGGTGACATTTGTGCCGACGCCACACCAAAGCCTTGGTAAGCACTGTATTCGGCCCGAAAGCACTTCGTGTCCGAGCCCGGTTTCGCCAGTGTGGGTTCGGCCTACTACTAGCTCTGAACGCGAGGTTCCCTGTTGAGGATTTCTAAATACCCGCACAGGAGGATCTGTTTCTCAGTTCCGGTCCCACCAAAACGCAGCCGAGGCCGTAGTTGGGCGTCAAACCCCTGGGCCTTGACACTGTTTACAGACGGCCCGAACAACGGGGTTGCACCTAGGGGTTTGCAAGCACACCGCAGTGCGTGCTCTAAGCGAGCTTATGAATTGCGGTACGAAACTACAACTGCATGTCCCAGCCGGGCTCTCCGCCAACTGGTGATCTACATTCAAGCGCACAATGAATTCACAGACTAAATAAGCGGATATGGCACGTGTTATCATACGTGGTTTTGTTTCTTTTTTTACGCCGCTTTGCGAATACAGGTCGCGGTCTTCTCGTCCCAGGGGCACATCCACGTGTCTATGAAAAGCGAGCTGGGAAATCAAAAGCGCATTAAAAAATTAAGGTCACACCGTCCTACAACGCTGATTAATGTGCTTCACGTAGGTTCCTAAGAGGGGACCATGACAAGAGACTACGAAAGCGCTTTTTGCTTGACGCCATTCATGTTACACACAACGACGTTATTTGTATAATCAACGGCCGCAACGACAAAAAAAAATAATTTACGAATAAACCTTCTAGAACCGACTTTCGTGGCCTATAGTGCGATTTGCGACGTCAGTTTTGCTAAATATACACAGCTTCCCTTTCAAGTGCATGTTCTAACCAATAGGACACCACCCAAAAAAGGTAGCGGGCCGCAAAAACGCATTAAGGACGAGGTCTCTGACGTGAAGAGACAGGGACAAAAAGCGAAGGGACAGAAACACCTCGCAGAACACGAAGAAAAAACGTTTTCCTGCTGACGAAAAAAAAAAAAAACGCAAATAAAACCACGAATCACAAGCGAGACAACTATACTCTTTCCTCCACGCTGAAAAGAGCGGCAGCCGGTTAACGAGTCTGGCAGCCCCGTTTCTCAAGCGAGAGGAATCGTTCGGGATCACCGCGTCGTCTGCATAGATGGTCGTCTGCTACGGAAAGAAAAGCCCCCGTTAGTCGTCTGGCTTGCGCAAGCAACAAAGGCCGCTCGCCGGTTCGAGAATAGAAGCCGCAACGATCGGTCCAGAGGCAACTGAAGTGCCCCCGGCCCGGGTTTTAAAGCGATCCGGAGAGCAAGGGCCGCTTGGCCGGGATTATAACAACAACAATGGAAAAAAAGAGAGCAGTGAAAATTGCCCAACGAGAAATTCGGCAGTATGGTGCGTAGCAGACGATTTGGGAAAGAAACCCGGGGTAGTGGGTGCGCTCATCGGAAATTTGCGGCGGCAAAATGCGAGGCAAAAAAACTTGCCAGAAGGGAAACGGCAGGGCTTTCAGACACTGCCGTGCATAGTTTTAGTCAAGGGATTGAGCAATTGCAAGCAGCCCAGTAAATCTGGACGGACGGAGGGCGGACTCATTAGGCGGTTTTGTAAGAACACAGAAGTTGCCATCCTTCGATGTGCCGAAACTGCATTCCACGCATAGGGCGACTCATGCCAAGATGTTGGGAAATATTATTCGCAGTTTTCATACGGCTCGTAGCGAGAATAAAGTGCTGAGAAATTCCGGTAAATCAACGAACGACAAGGGGGCGTGGGAAGCGTATTGAGAGCTAAGGGAAACTGTCCTGCACATGACTTCGATATGATGATGACGATGATGATGATGATGATGATTATGACCCAACTCGTAAAGATAAAGGGCAACCGATCGTCGGTATGGTGCAGAAGCGGGCCGGGGAGAAGTTGTGATCGCTCCATTTTTTTTGCGTCCGTGTCGAGCGTTTGCGGGCGTGTGGGGAGGGGGGGGGGGGGGGGGCGCAGTGCAGTGCCCTGACAGGAATATTTGTTGCGTACGCCCTTTTCCTAATCGTAGCGAGAAAAATCCCACCCTACTAGAAAAAAAAAAATTCGCAACTTTGCTCTCAGAAGTAAGAAACAAACGAAAAAAAAAACACGCACAAATCAAAATGCATCGAGGGAACAGCACGCATCGGCATAGCGGAGATACTTCCAGACCGGAAGTCGCAGGAGCAAGATGAAGTGGTTGACCGAATAGGCACGAAGCATTGACAACCCCCCCCCCCTCCCCGCAACATCCTACAAAATAAGGTGTCACAAATAAAACAAATGGGAGAACAAAATACAAGCAAAGAGAACACGAACTAAAAAAAGAAAAACGAAACTGGACCAACAACGCTACGCACACATCCCAGATGAAAAACAGGTATCAGTGGCGACAGTTCTCAATCCTAGTTGTGTAGTGAAGGGACTGGAAACTTTTTTTTTGTTATACTAGAAGATGTTTTGCTCTGGTTCACCACCGAGACTGAGAAGAATCTCTTACGTGCCAATGCAAAGTTTCCGTGCCGATGCATTTTCGTCTGGATAGCGTTGACGATACCTGCGGACAAACCACACTGTACCGGTCAGGCGGAGGGGAGTGGAGCCGGCATATATCGGGGACAGCATTCCATTCAGCATCGAAGAAAGGCTGCCCGCACCGGGAACAACGGGCCACGCACGACAAACCACCTCCAAGATAAAAAAAAGGCCTTGCGCGTTTTCGCCCTAGTTTCACCACCTGGGGGGTTTGTTACCTCGGTCGTGCGTAGTTGAAGTTTATATCTAGGCCGTCAGACAAAAAGGAACAAAATGAAATCTCCTAATCAGTCATGCTACGGTGACAGCGTAAGTATGTTTTCTTTTTATCGGGGAGGTGTTGGGCGGACAACGGAGGATATGTAGCAACAACAGCAGAGGCCCCACAACACCACCTTGGAGTACGCCGCGCTTCAACGCTACTCGCCCCCGTTGCCCTCTGGCGCTATAACTGGCTACGGCGCACTTCTATCGGTGACGTTCGCTTCACACTCGGCCAATAGGAGTGCGTTTCGACGGTGGCGCGCCTGATTAAGTCTGACACAACGGGTGGGAATTACTGTCCAGGCTGCGCCGAGCGGCCACCGGGGAAGGGAAGTTCCAAATGGGGGTTATCAGCCGAAACCGGATGTTTCGAAACAACGTGTTTGCTACCGAGCAGTACTCGAGCGGCGAACGCACACGATCAAAGTGATGTGTGGGCGTGTTGTAGGAAAAGGGCGCGAACGGGAAACGCATACGGGGCTCGCAACTGAACTGTTGCGGAAAGGGGAGGGAACAACGCGAGAAATCTGCGTTCCTACCGCTAGAATCAATGACCGGAATGGCTCGGGGGTTTTTAGCTTTGTTTGACGTGACGACGGTACTCGCAAAGGGTGAAGAATATTTTGATGCCATGTGGAATGTTACTCAAAACTAACCCTCTGCTTGACTCAAGCAGTCAACGGCCGGGGACGCTCGCGAGATTCCGTTCATCTGTGGGTACAAACCCGCCGCTCAGTGATGTTCCGTGCGGGGAATTTTCTCTTTTTCGGGGAATTCCGGGCTGTAATTTTCGCCAAAAGGGAATCTTTAACTGATTCAGGCAATTTCAGGAGTTGTGGAGATAAAAAAAAATGTCTCTAAACCGGGCCTCGCATCATTTATTCCCTTGTTTTCTTTTAAAAGCATCCCTTAACACTTTGTCGGTTTCATGTTAAAATATCCGCAGTTGTGTTCCCGCAGGCCACAAGCATCTAAGACTGCTTCCAATCCAGTTCATAAAACAGGAGGGAGCATAGAGGGAAGAATACCCCATAACAAGCTAGTAATGCGTGAAGCAGAAGCGGCTAAAGGGCTGAAGCCTGTTTGCATGTATTCCTGTGAAGTATTATACAGAAGACTATTACGGCTGCGCCTTTGTTCGCGTGCTGTCAACGAGAGACCGAGCCAGCCGTCCCGGCGCTAAGCTAAAGTTACCTCGATTTTCCAACATGTCTCGTTCTTTTTCATACGGCCAGTTTCAACTTGGAACTTTAGCATACAAAGTGAGCATGCTGTTTGGTACAAAATATGAAAGGCATAGTCAAATGCTGCTGCGCGGATGATGTAGTCGAATTTCATTCACGCGGAAACTCTGATGATTCTCTGAACGACGTCTGCGCCCGGAAGGCTACGTAAAGTGGGCACAGGTGGCGCTGGCAAATGCTGAAAACCGAACAGGAAACCACGTAAAGACCTATCAGCTTCCGAAAGAATACGCAGGGAATTTTGCAGGCAATTTTACAGGGAATTATCGACAAACGTGCGGGGAAAAGTGCTAAAAATGGGGAATTTCTGAACCTACAAAAGGGAACATTTCTCCTCAGTACGGAACGTCACCGCCGCCACTTCCTGTAGGCACGTAGCGCCATCTACTGGTTCAATTTGAACACTCCTACTATTTTGAGCGAATGGTTAAAGAACTCCCGCTGTTTGACCTCAGTAGCCTCGGGGTAGAATCGCTGCTTTGGGCGCGAACGGCCTGGGTTCGAACCCCGAGTAGTGCCCATAGTTTTAGAAGACCCGTGATTTCTTTACTGTAAAATGTTCTCTTGGCTCAGTTCTCGCATTCTTTTCGTAAACAGGGGTGGTTTAGCATCTTCTAGGTCACTTTAGGTGCGGGGCGCGGCATATCAACATGTTTAATTGACGTTCTGCATACAGTACCGGAAGTGCCCGGGTTGTACCTACCTCGGAACGGAATATCGCGGCACGTTCGCATCAGCATCAGCGGAGGCATCATCAAAAACATCGCCGTCACCGTCGGTACCACCCCTAATAACCGGCTTCACGGCCTGCCCCTGGGTTAGTCACTGTTGCATTTTAAAACAGAAAGGTCTGCGTCCTCTCAGCCTAAAATCCCAACAGGAATATCGCAAAAACCTAACAAGAATTCCTGTCGTACGACAAAAAAAAACTTTGTTGTGACAACAGAAGTCGTGCTGTTACGTTTCTGTCGTAACGACAAAGTCAATTTTCTCAAAGACAAACATTCCTGCAGTCACAACCGAACTGCCATATACGCTACTCTTCGCACTGGACAATAACATTCAAACCATGTGCAACTACTGATGGAACACGACGATTACGACGAGGCAAGAATTCGGCCCGACGGAACGTCAAAATTGGTACAGGAATACGACACACTACAAAACATCAGAACCACGACACGACAAGAGTGCGACAAGACGACAGTACAACACGCGAAAGTACGACAAACTACAGATTTATTTTTTTGCCGTCGTTTCCGAATGGGCTTGCTGACTTTTCCAACTGTCCCGTCGTTTACGCGCAGTTTTTCCTTTCAAAATCTTCGTCGCCCTTGTGAGCTCCAACGGTTGAAGGCGCGACCATGCGGCTTGCAACACATCAATCAACAAAGAAGCATCGCGCGGAATTCAGCACTCCGAATTGTACAGTCAAGCAAGTCACAAACAAGCACCACCATAAACGGCCTGGAGTTTCAAAATCCTTCAAAGAAAGGTGCGTAAATGCATGCTTTCACATCGTGCGCACTCCAACAAATGCGCACTATAGTGTGCAAAAGAAGTGACCGTTATAACGGTCACTTCTTTTTTTATCGGAATTACAGCAAGCAAACGGGAAAGAAACGAGATTAAAAAAAACACAAAGCTTCAAAGACGTTTCAAGCGTGCAAGTTGCAGCACCTGTTTCTTTCGTGGGAATCCGATCGGCGGGTAAATTACCGCACATTCAGGACCGCGATTCGAAAAGAGGGTCGACGGAAAAGGACGCGCGCGACGCATTTCGAAACCCCGCAATTGAGCATCACGGAAAGCGAGCACGTTCGCAACGGGAGCAGGGGGGCTGCAGGCACACTGCTCTCTCTCTCTCTCTCTCTCTCTCTCTCTCTCTCTCTCTCTCTCTCTCTCTCTCTCTCTCTCTCTCTCTCTCTCTCTCTCTCTCTCTCTCTCTCTCTCTCTCTCTTCAACGCATCGTGCACGCACGCACACACGCATGCTCATGTCTGCGGTGCCCATATCTGGCGGGAGCCAATTCTCAATCATCATTACACTTTAGGCCGACCACTCGGTCGGATCACTGGCGTGGTGACCGGTACACTGGACGAAACTGGATATATTGGACAAATCAGGTGACGGTACACTGGACAAGGCTGGATCTACTGGGCAATGCTGGATACTGTGGGCAATGCTGGTGACCAGTATAGTGGACAATGCTAGATATACTGAACAAGTGTGACCGGTATACTAGACAAAGGTGGATTTACTGGACAAAGCTGGTGACCGGTATACTGGACAATGCTGGATATACTGGACTTTGCATAACCGGTCTACTGGACAAAGCTGAATATACTGGACTATGCGTGACCGGTATACTGGACAAAGCTGGATATACTGAACAAAGCTGATGACCGGTATACTGGACGAAGCTGGATATATTGAACTAAGCTAGGTATACTGGACAAAGCTGGTGAGCAGTACACTGGACATACTAGACAAATCTGTGACCGGTACACTGGACAAAGCTGGATTTACTGGACGATGCTGGCGACCGGTATACTGGACAAAGCTCGATATATTGGACAAACCTGGTGACCGGTATACTGGAATGGACACAGCGGTGGCGGCCTGTTATGCATTATTTAACGCGTGCGGTTTAACGTGCACCCAACGTGCACGCGGAGTGCCCATGTTACTTTAATAAATCCAATGATCACGTTCGGCACAAGCTGAGAGTGCACGTTACGGTGTGAACGGGGCACGCTGATGTCCGAATATTTCATGGCTGGTGCGTGCCGCGTGACAGATGAACGTGACGGAGCGTGAGTAGAACCGGCGCACGCCAGTCAGAGAGCTCCAATCCTGTGGGGAGCTATCGCGTCAACTGCGGCCAGCTCTGCCTATCTTCGTAATTAGCGTCGAAAGACGGAGCAACGAAACAGCACACGACACAGCAGTGAAGGATTCTGCGAAAATCGCCAGGTTTTCGCTTACAAACTACAAAGTACGTAAGCAGATTTCACTTCGACGCATTTTTCCTTGAAAAAGATAAGATGAGTCTTTGCGACTCGGAGCGGACTGTGTTGTACGTGTGCGCATGCCTCGAAATCTACGGAGATGATGATGATGCTTGAATGTTAATTGCGCAAGGCCAACTAGGGCAAAAAGCGCAAAAAAAGTGTTTTGATGAATAGGTGACTATTAAAATTGGTTAGAGTGAACACGAATAAAATCAATTGAAGGCGATGAGTATGGCTGGTGTACAGGGCCAGGATGAAGACCAAGAGTGGTAAAAAAAAAAGACCAAGAGTGGTTAAAAAATAAATAAGGTGGCTGGTGCATAGAACCAGGGGAAAAGATGCGTGGTATGATATGAGCTGTAGGAAGTGAAGCTGTGACAGAAATTTAAAGGTGCGCTGAACAGAAAACATGGCAACGTCTCCTAAAACTTATGACGGATGTAATGGAATATGTTGTCGGTAGAATTCTCTGAAGTGTGTGCGCCGTGCAATGTCGAGTGCATTGCATTGAATGGCGATGTGTATAACGGATAGGCCCTCCCCACACCTGCTACACAGGGGTCTTAGGGATCCACTGAGAAGGTGCGAGTGTGTTACATGCGTGTGGCCTAACTGTAACCTAGCTAAGGTAACTTCAATGTGTCTGTTGCATTGATTGATTGATTGATTGATTGATTGATTGATTGATTGATTGCAGGGTTTAACGCGCCGACGCAACGCAGTCGATGAGGCACGCCGTAGTGGAGGACTCCGGATTAATTTTGACCACCTGGGGATCTTTAACGTGCGCCATAATCTCGTACACGCGGGCGTTTTTGCTATTAAGATGTGGCGCGGTGTTAACCCTGTCGAGTAGAAGTGCCCGCTGAATAGTTCTCTACCAAAAGGGAGCCTGTACAGTCACGCCAAAGCTCCCCTTCTCGCCGCAAAGGGAGGCGGCGTCGCGACCTTGGCAGCCACAGCGCAGCCCAGGGTCAAGGTCGAGGGAGCGCGGACCGCCGATCGACCAGCGCGAAGCGGAGAGGGGGGAAATACCGAACAAGCGTATCTGTGGCCGTTGCGGCCGCTTATCGCAACACTCCAGACTCAATTAGGCTGCCGCCGCCACCGACAACCGCCTGTCCCCTCCCTTCTCGAACGAACCGTCGGTGATGCCGCAGAAGCCGAAACAATTCAACCGCCGAACGAGGGGAAGGCCAGCGGCGAAAAAAAGGGGACAGTAATCAACGTTGCGGACCACTTCGATTCGATTTCACCTATCGTGAAACTGCAACGTTGCCTATCGACCTCTTCAATGTTTTGCTTTTTAATCGCCGCTTAAAAGCCATGAAAACATGCTGAGACAATTGGATTTAACGACCGCGAAACAAAAGTAATCTCCTATCTTCGAAGGGAATCAGCATGAATAAAAACGAACACAAGCTGGATATACCGTATACTGGATATTCTGGATATACTGGATATCACCTTCTTTTGTGTTCATTTTTATTCAGTCTGATTCCCTTTCGAAGATGCACCAACTAGCACAGACCAGAGCCGTTCTGTAATCACCTATCAACGCAGACCATTTAAGTTCGATTTAACCGATCTTGAAAAGTGCAACGTTGCCACTCTTTCCTCCTGATTTTTTATAGTAGGTTAAAAGGGCCATGAAGACTAAATACAAGTTTGATTCGTTAAGGAGACTGCTTTTTCGGGTACCACTGATAAGAAAACAGATTAAGCAGTAGCGTTTCCTCACCACCTTTATCTTCCGGTCCTTATGACGTCCCATGATATTGTTTGTGAGAATGGCAGCCCCCGACCAAAGCCACGCCGCAGAAATATGACTTTACTATTGTAGTCGTATCACTTGTACGCCAAGGTGCAGCTAGCATACTAAGGACTGTTGCTAGTGTCTGCTATTGCGTCACTGGTGATGTCCTGAGGCGCGAAATTTGAAACTGTTTCGTCAGTGCTTACGGTTTATCTTTTTCGGTTGCAAAAAAAGTCTACCGCGGTCAGAATAGAACTGAGCCATTTACCAAAGTCTAGTTCTCTCATATAAAACAACGTTGTATTAAGCGTAGATCACTTTAGGGGCTCGCCTTCTCGTTGTAGCTCGCTGTAACGGTCGATGTCAAACGACTGCCGCAATCAGGAGGTGCCGCGAGATAACGGACCCAAGTAGAGCCCGGCGTTCCGTCATAGGGCGTCCCGCAGAGGCTTCGAAAACCAAGCGGTTTGAATAGTCATAACCGTTCGAAACTGGTGAAACGCTGGCGCTTGTCATACATCTCCCATTGTTTAGCGAAAAAAAAAAAAAAACTGCAGGTACATTTGACGCAAAATATATGTAATTAACCGGCAGCACCCGCGTTCATTTAGTTCGAAACACTCGTTGGTTTCTGTTTTTGCGATAGCCAGCACAAAAAAAAAAGGCCCATCTCCCCGCGAGTGGGACTCGAGTAAATGCGTCGCATAGGGGGTGGGTGTATTGCGTTAACGTTTAGTGTTTGGGGAGTTGGTGGTAGCGAATGCGTTGTATCAGCAGCTTCTTGACGTAGTTTGAATGAGTCAAGGATATAAGGCGCGTTCGTAGCCTTTGATTCTGTGTCGGTTTTGTGGCGCAGTGGGTAGAGCACCATGTACCTTGCGTTCCGCCCGCAGGGTCATGGGATCGAAATCAGGCGCCGGTAAGTATTATTTTCTTATATAGTGTAGAGGGAGGGGTGCGGACCTGTTGTTGAGAGCGAGGAGGGTAGCGTGATGCGGGAGAGGAGGAGTGGGGGAGAGGGCGCACCTGCGCGCTGAGCTGTTGCGGACGGACGGCGGACGCTACATGTGAGTTAAAGAAATGCTCTGCATTTAAAAAGTGGCAGGGCAACGCCGGCACGTGCGGGAGGAGAAGCAAGCACAAAAACAACAGAACTCCCGCTGGCGCAGTTTCAGGCAGGAGGCGCGCAAGCGCTACGGAGGCGGGAAATTTGAATTGCTTTGGGTGGCAGCGGTAAGCGGATAACGGTGCTACAGCCCATTATGGCGAATCATTTTCTCTGCACTTTCGTCAGCTTTCGCGTTGAGTCGAATGGCTCTAATTTTTTTGTCTTCGCGGCATTTGCCCCTCTACACTTCACTCGGATGAAAGCGTCAGTGTCGGCAACTAAGATCCTTCCTTCTCGGTGAAAATATCTCGCTCGCAAACCCGCCACGATAAGGAAAAAAGGTCACGTCTGCGGTGCAACACGGGCAAGGTCGCTAGATCGGCGAGATCGGCCGCGATACGGCAGTGGACGTTGACGCAAAGGGGAGGTGGGGGCTAAGGGAAAAAAAAAATCAAAATTAAAAGGAAACGTGATGCACGTAAAGATCACGTGACACCAAACTGATCGACCCGCACTGGGCAAGAAAACCCCCGCGTTCCGTCGGCGTGCTTCGAGCTCTAGACATAGACAACTCCCCCCACCGTGGGACGAGGTAAGAGAAACAGACGCGACAAAAAAAAAAAAAGACAGAAAAGCAGCAGTAGCACCCCGTTCGCGCGCAACCTGTTTTTCAGGAATGTGGAAAAAGGACTGAACCACCTTTTTGAAGACGAGGAAAAACGCGAGAAAGCGGAAAGTAATAAGAGAAAAGGATAATGAAAGAAACGAGGCTATCTTCCCGGACGCAACGTCTCGCCGAACGCAGCGCGGCGACGGTCTATACATAACAGTCTTCCCTCTCTCCCGACAAAGAGGAGAAAACCACCGTCCTTGCGTTCGCCGCAAACGTGGGGAAGCCGAGAGGAGGCGCACTCGATTAATTAGGAACACGGCCAGATGGCAAGAGACAAGTGTAACTCGAACGGTATACGGCTCCGCATTGAGGGTAATAAAAGCTCTCTCTCCCTCGTCCAATTTCTGCAGTATATCTGCACGGAGGTGGAAGGAAAATGGCGCAACGCTATCCGGTCCGCATTATATTGCACCGCATTGCACTGCGGATCCGCCATGCAAGACACGTGCGCATACAGATTGAAAAACGTTTGAGTCGCAAAAACAAGAACAGCAACAATAAAACAAAAAAGAAGAGCGAAAATTTTGTAGCGAAGCTTTACTACTTTCGTTTAGCGGTTTGGCGGACGATGCGCAAGCTAACCTTTTGACCGGAGACACACCCCTCGAAGTGCATCGCGTGATTCCCCGGGCCCGCTCTCGGCGCTGCGCACAAGGCCTCGTTTTAAAGGAGCCATGAAGAGAAAATACAACTTGGTTCAATTTGAAAGAACTAAAATTCAGTATCTCACTCAGCTTCATTACAGCTACAAAATATGTTTTTTAAAGAAAAAAAAGCAAGAAGCATTTAAAAACTTTCAAATTTTGCGCCACAGTGACGTGTTATGAGCAAGAATGACGTTATAGGGGCCAACAGTAAAACATAATTTTCAGTGCGTTAACTGCACGTTAGCATTCAAGTGATGCGGTCAAATGGACCTAGAGGCCCCATTACAGACGTCCAGTCATGTGTCGTCGCGACAGGTCAGTTAGGCGGCCGCCAATCGCACAAACAAGGTTCCGTGACGTCATAGAAAAGTTGCGGGAAATTGGATAGGGGGTCGCGACTGCTTCACACGTTTTCTTTGATATCTCCGTTATTTGTTCGAAGATTGCGATGATATTGGTATCATTGTTATCGGGACTAAGCAGTCTTTCTAATAAACCCAACTTTTATTTTGTCTTCATGGCTCCTTTAAGTTGTTCTGCTACTTGGCCACCGCGGCGGCGACGGGAGCAGCCGCTCAGCTGATCGGCGCCCGACCAAACCCACTGCCTCCCACGCATGCGCCGCTAGGTCGTCTTGGCTATGTGACTCATCTTGCGCCGCTGCTGCCCCGCGACGTAGGAACGCCGCGTTCGCCGAGAATGAAAGCGAGGCCGGGCCTCCTTCTGTGAGCGTTGCACGGGGCCGAACGGCTTTGAGCCGTGGTCGGCAATACAGCTATATCAAAGGTGTAACCAAGCGAAACCGAGACTCAACCAGACTAAGGCAAGCTTTTGCTTTGCATATCCAAGGTTAGCTCAGCTAAGCCGCAACCATTTTTTTTTGTTGCAGTGAAGACAAAACACAAGTTTGGTTTGTTAACAAGGCTGATTTGTTCAAGTACCAAAGATCACATTTTCATCGCAAACAGCAAACAAATAATGTAGATGATAAACACAAAAGCCGTGGCGCCTCCCCCGCCCCTCTCTGGCCGGACCTTAATGACGTCACAGAATCTCGTTTGTACGGTTGGCAGACGTTAGCCTAAGCAACCGCAAAGAAATATGACTGCGCGATTGTAGTGGTGCCTGTAGTTCTGTCTGATCGTATCCCTTGAATGTCAACGTGCGGTTAACGTACTGGCAACTACGTTTCTGTGTTCCCTCCATTACGTCAGTACTGACGTTATGTGGCGCGAAATTTAAATATTTTCAATATTTTGGCGTTTTTTTTTTCTCAGTTAAACAAACGTCTTCCGTGGCAGGCACGGAGCTGAGTGGATTTCCACAGGCTGTAGTTTTTTTAATTAAACAAGGCTGTATTCTGTCTTAACCGTTAGGCCTAACATTTCCCCCCACAGCGTACAAACTGGCGCAAAGATGAGTCAATTAGCAATGCACGTAGCTACTTGCAATAACCCGGTTGTGTGCTAACACACCGTGAGCTCAAGAAAATGACGCAATGCTTCTCAAAGCGGAGCTCGTAATCCTGTTTGAAGATGCGTTAGGCTCATGAAAAGGAGAAACGATAAGCCTGAGTCACTCGACCGCCTAAAGGGCAAAAAAAAAAAACAAGCCTAAAGGTAAAACGGTGCGACCATTGCAGCGGAAAATGTGAGGTAGAAATTAAAGCGTAGGCGCTCGCTTTGTACATTCCCGTACGCATATCACGTTCGAATCAAGATTTAACGAGCGGAAAACACGTGTTCTTTACTTTCATTAAAAGGGACAGACAACCGATTGCTGTCGAGTATATTTTTTATCCCGAATGAAAAGGCTTAAAACACCTTAATCCGAAATATTTTTGCTGATAGCGCCCGAGGACTTTCGAAATCGGAATTTTTAGATCTACCAGCCACACGTGTCCTGCCAATGAGAATGCTGGCAACAATGAAAGTCAGCCGGGAGGCTACATATTTTTAACTGCACGTTAGAATAAAGGAGGTATTTAAAAACTTGTACCCGGCTAAAACAACAATAATAAAGTGCAGTATTTCCTATTCCTCTATGCGGTTTTTGAATCGCGCGTTGAAAGCGACGGTGTTGTTTGGACACGTAAGGTAGTGTAACATTAGGCACTACAGTACGCCATGTTTCAGACTTCAGAAATTCTAGTGCAAAATTAGAATATTTCCTCCAGTATATTTAGAAATTCCTCGCGGTTACCCTACTATATAAAACGCTGGCTTTCACATGAGCTAAAGAAGAAGAAGAAGAAGAAGAAGAAGAAGAAGAAGAAGACTTTATTTTTCAGCAGACGTTGTTACAATCCCTGCTGAAGGGGCAGGAGCTAAAGGCATTGAGTGCCTGACGAGGGCTCCTGACCCTCTGGAGTCCACAACAGAGGAGTTCACAGTAGAGGACATGTTCAAATCAAATATGCGTGCTTAGCAATAAGATCCAGCAATACAGAGAAAAAAAAAGTAAATCAAGAAAAATACAAAAAATCGTACATTTCCTATAATAAGAATCACAAGTTATACAATATACATAGAACTTTTTTCTTCAATACCTGTTGCCAGCAGATACAATACAACACGAAATGTTTCCTTACTGATTGTTCCTCATGTCTATGAAAAAATCACGTCTTCACACAGTACAGTTTAAATTCTTTAGAGTGAGACACGCCTAGTGATTGTCATATCTCACTTTCTTTACTATAAACATCACCTTGGTTTCAGTCTTAAATACGGTTGCACTGGTGCTAAAATTTAAATTATCCGCTAGGATGTTCAAGACATGTGGTACTTGATAAGTGGCCGATTGTTTGCCGTAATTAGTCCTAGTTTTAGGTGTATGTCTTATTGGACGCCGCACACAGTAATGACGGTTTTCTGCGTCACCATCTACATATAACTTGTTTTTGTGAACACATCTGCAGGAGTCTAAAGTAATACAGCTGGTCAGCTCTAAGTATTGAGTGTTTTGAAAACAAAGGTGAAGTTGGCAGGTCTTGGAATTTCCCTTGAAAATTTTCGAAACACCGTAATATCTTTTTTTGCAGGACAACAAGCTTATTGTAATTATTTCGTGAGGTTGTTCCCCACACCAAGATTCCGTACGTTAGTTTTGAACAGAATAGAGAATAATACATGTTTCTTTTTAGCCATAGCGGCCAGAGCCATAGCGGCCAGAGTTCGTGCCAGAGCCGCAACTAAATTATTTACGTGTACTGACCAGTTTAACTGTTCTTGGAACCAAACACCAAGGAACTTTTGCTCATGTACCCGTGCAATAAGATGACTTTCGTATTTGAGATTGATATCTTCGTTTAAGGGCTTATTGATTGGGCGGAAAATTATATAGGTTGTCTTTGTGGCATTTAATCGCAGCTTGTTTTGTTGTAACCAGTTTGAAAGATGCACCAGATATTCGTTTACAATAGATTCCAGGAATGTTAAACTGTTTGATGAGAAAAAAATATTCGTGTCATCTGCATACATAATAATATCAGAAGAACCTGGTATTTTAACAATATCATTTATGTACACAAGAAATAATAACGGGCCAAGTAAGGATCCTTGTGGGACACCTTGTTTCAATTTCATTTCGGCAGATAATATGTCATTGATGCCAACTATTTGATATCGATCTTGCAAGTAGTTTTCCAGAATTTGTAATGCGATCCCACGAATTCCACAGCTAGATAATTTTTTTAACAGCAAATCAAAATGTATTGAATCAAATGCCTTTTGAATATCTAAGAAAAGACCGAGTGTGTATTTTCTGTTTTCCATATTTACGATTATCTTTTCCTTGATATATGCCAGAGCTTGCTCAGTTGACCTATGCTTTTGGAAGCCGTATTGGTTGGTTGCTATTATTTGGTGCTTGTCAAAAAAAGAAGTGAGTCGCTCATGGATTACGCCTTCGAATATTTTAGATAGAGTTGGAAGCACCGATATAGGACGATAGTTCGACAGGTTGTTACGGTCACCACCTTTGAATATAGCAGTGAAAGTACATGCACTCCGCAGAAATCGGTTGTCTGTCCCTTTAAGCCAGCTTGAAAAACAGCACGCGATTTCGTACGATTTAAACGTGAAGTGTACCTCACTTGGAAGCTTCGACGTTTTCACACGAAATCGACGTTTTCACGACGAAATGTTTCGACGTTTTCACACGAAATCGAAACACCGCAATGCAACATGTTTTTCGAAGGTGAGTGTATATGCCGTGATGTAAGTATAATAAAATAGCGAAACCACTGATTCGAAATATCGCTGTATCCGAAGGATTTCATGGCCCCCGATGCAGCGCATGCCCGCTTTTAACGAAATGCCGCACATAACGAAACGTTCTCTGTACCGAGAACTCCGTTACAACGAAGGGTTACTGTCTGAGAGTTTTGCAGATGCTTGTGTTGCTGTTACATCGCAAACAGAAAACACGGGGTGTTCAGGGTAGTCGAAACTTACGGACACCTATAAACATTCTCACACCTTAAACGTTCTGGACTGTCCCGCGCATGCGCAGTTGAGTCATCCTGTCGGGTGCGCCAATTAAATAGGTGCTAGCAAAGCCAAATGGTAAAATCGCTGCTACCAGGATGAAGTCGCTGAATAGGTATATAGCTTCCCGCACAATACGAACGTTACTGAGCGGAACTGTCGCCAGCTGACCCCGTTACAATTCGTCGCAATGCTTGCGTGCGACCGAGGTTATTTCTCCGCACGGAAAAACGATACCACCGCGGGTCTCCGCAGGGACTCAACCTCGCGATGATGCTTTTCAATCCCCGTCCTTGCCGGAAAGCAGGAGGCAACGAACATGTTTCCGTACAACGAGAACAGCAAACGAGCGCCGCCGGCGTGCGAAGGAACCCCGCCCAGAGCCTTTTCAAAGTTCGCGGTTCGCGGGACGCCCAGTGGGGCGTAACGAGAGCATGGGCAACTGTTCGCCGTGCGTGTATGCCACGCTTGAATTCCTCCGATGACGGTCATTTGTCACGCGCGGTTAGAAAAAGCAAGAACACACGGCGCCAGATGGGAACACTCTCTAATGGCCGACGAGGAGGCGATCGGGAGCTTTTCGAGCGAGAAAGGATCTCCTTGATTCGCAACCAATTGAAAAAAATTGCGGAAATTAACTCCCAAGCGGTAATTGTCCACCGAACACATATAAGAAAATATCCGTGGCTTAGCTCGGCTACGCCAGGATATACGTAGCGTGAGCTAAGGTTCCGCTGGTTATTCTTAGGTTTCCTGGTTGTCTAGGATTAGCTGATTATCATGATTACTGCTGCTAAAATGATTTCCAATCGAATCGAATCCAATCCAATCGAATACAATCTAATGCAATGCAATGCTCCTCGCGCAAGCGCAGCACGGCTCTCCAGGAGCCACGCGAAACTGCTCAACCTCGGCCAGTGTAGCTTCTACAAAAGTCGGCTTTACTACAATATCCGTTAGCATTGCGGGGAAGGCGTTTCTGGGGGATTTCAAAGTCACCATAAAGACAAAGTCCAAAATTGTTTTCAATTTTAAAGAACTAGCCTTCGGTAACTCACTCAGCTTCAATCCAACCACGGAAGACGCAAACGCAAGAACTATGGAAAAACTTTCAAATTTCACGCTACAGTGATGTAATAAGGGCGCGAGTCACGTGATATGTGACGTAATATGGGCCAGCGCAAAACAGTTCTCAGTGTGTTAGCTGTATGCGGGCATCCAAGTGATGCCATCAAACGGACCTAGAGGCCCCACTGCAATCGCCCAGTCTTGTTTCTCGGCGGAGGCTCAGGTCGCCGGCCGCCAATCACACAAACAAGTGACGTCATAGAGAAATCGCTGTGACGTCAAGAGAAATTGCTGTGACGTCACAGAAATCGTCGGAAAGTGGCCGAGGAGTCTCTACTGCATCCTATGTGTTTCCCTAATGTCAGGAATACCTCCTTGAAATGTGCGATAGATTTGGAATTACCCTTATCGGGACAACGCATCCTTTTTAAAGGGGCCCTGCAACTTTTTTCCCCCTTTTTTTTGAAATCTTAAATGCTTGCAGAACGTAATCACCCAACACATCCAGTACTTAGATTAGGGGGTCGCAAAGTACGTGCGTCAAAAATTGTTCTTCTATGTCCATCAGATAACTTAAAAAAACTTGCTCAAAAGTTTTTCTCTTTCCAACGTCTTGGCGTCCTCCGGGCGTGAAATTACGTCATTACAGCGGTGTAGCAGCTATTGGGCGCCCGCCAATCATTTCAGTTGCAGCAATGAACGCATTCGATAGCCACCTAAACAAACAAGCAAAAAAAAAAAACAGCCACAAAAGCGAAGCAGAAACGGAAGTCGTCTCTGCTGCGACGAGGAAATCACGCAATGCTTCTTCGTGCTGGCGATAACTATAGCTTTTGCAGTGCTTCCAGACGCGACAAAAAGAGCGAAAGGGTTTATCAGAAGCGTCGCACAGTCCCTTTAATGAAGCAAACTTGTATTTTGTTTACATGCTCCTTTAAGCTGTCAGATATGACAGCGCGAACTTCGAAGAAACCGAGCATTTGAATAAAGCGATTTCGTTAGAACGAAGGGTACAAACATCGAGAGGCAGCAAACAGGCTCGAAATTAACAAGCGCATAAACGGCGGACCAAGAGCCGCTCTTGCGAAAGCATGAGACAAGACAAAAGGCCGACCTTTGCTAAGCCTTTTGCGCGGCCCCTCTGCGCAACAATGGCGATTGGCGAGAGAGAGAGAGGAAACTGGGATGGCCGAGACGCAAGCAACGGACTCGACGCTGCTCGGCGCAAAACAGGCACTGCATGCAGAAACGACCGCCATTGTGTAGAACAGGCAGAACTAACACTCGTTCAAAAGGCTGCGTCAAAAGACTGGGCTTTAATTTTACCTTCTACGCAGCGGAGGAGGTGTTTTGTTGCAGGAGTTAAAATTGATGGCCACGGCTATAGGGTATCCCACGTGCTCAAAGGGATAGAAAAGGTGCAGACGGCAAGAACCCGCGAAAATAGCGCGCAATGGCGTGCTTTCTAGTAGAATATATTCTAGTAGAATATATTCTAGTAGAAGTTATTCTAGTTCAAGTGAAGCGAAAGAAATGGGGTTTGGTGGGTCATGTAGAGCGGACGAAGGACAATAACAGATGGACAATCTGCTGAACGGAATGGATAGCGAGGGACAGAGACGACGAAATCGATAGAGAAATGAATTAGGAAATTTGGGGGGGGGGGGGGGGGGGGGGGAAGAAAGGACGCAGCAAACTCGCGATATGAGTACATAGAAAGGTTTGGGACATGACTTCGTCCTGAAGTTGACTCCAACAGGCTGATGACAACCACTATGAAAGGCGCGCTACTTCGAGTAGCCTTGGATGAAAAGTCACTTGCGCCCGAATTTATTATGAAAAAAAAGAAAAAACCGGACATGAGGGGGGACATAAGTTCTGGAATCCAAATCGGATCGTTTCACAGCACACAGTCAAACAGAGTGAGCTCTATACAGCAGAGCCCCGGTCGGCGAAC